>NC_080432.1:97661956-97963962 GCF_028018845.1 Melospiza georgiana | reverse complement strand
CACATACAAATAGTGTTTCAGTTTGAGTACAAATTAGGCAACCATAAACTTTTGAGATCATCCCTGTGTTTTAGATTACATATTCAGAATGTAAGCACCATAGAAAACTTGGCCATTTGCCTTTGACTCGCATCCCCTGCCACAAAAAAAAGAGGGGGGGGGTGTGAAAATTGTAAGCTTCTGTACATGCAAGTGTATAAATATTACAAATTTAACATTATAGTATACTATAAATCTTCCTGTTATTTACAAATTCACAAATGCCTCTATAGCATGGGAGACATATTTCCACACTGGTCTGTACCCAAGTTGCAATTTATGGTCTGGATGGGTAGACAAGTAGTTTGTTAAAAGACTGGATTACCAGATTGAAGGTTCAGATGATCATCATTAAAAAATCAACATAACCTTATGACTGGTATCAAGCAAAGTACTGCAAGGGGCTGCCCTGGAACCCATCCTGTTTTTCATCTTCCTCAGTACATCCTTCCTTAAAGTAGGATGTGCTTAAAGGGAGCTTATAAAAAGATGCAGAGTGAATGTTTACATGGTAGCTATTTATAGAACAAGGGAGAATAGTTTTAAACTAAAAGAGGAAGATTTATATTAACTGTTAGGAGGAAATTCTTTACTCAGAGGATGACAAGGCACTAGAACAGGTTGCCTGGAGTAACTGTGAATACCCTGTCCCTGGAAGGGACCTTAAAGGTCATCTAGTTCCAAACTCTCTGCCACGAGCAAGCATGCCGCTCACTAGACCAGGTTGCTCATAGCCCCATTCAACCTGGTCTTAAAACTTCCAGGGATGGGGCATAAACAGTTTCTCTGGGAAACCTGTTCCAGTGCCTCACCACCCTCAAAAGAATTTCTTCCTCATATCTTATCTATGTCTACCCTCTATTAGTTTGAACCCATTCCTCCTGTCATTACATGTCCTTATAGAAAGTTCCTCTCCAGCTTTCCTGCAGCACTCTTTAGGTAGTGGAAAGTTGGTAAAAGTCTCCCCAGACCATTCTCTTCTTCAGGCTGAGCAACCCCAACTCTCTTCATAACAGAGGTGCTCCAGCCCCATGATCGCCTTTTTTGTTCCTTCTTTAAACTCACTCCAGTGCATCCATTTTCTTCTTCTGTTGGGGATCCCAGAGTTGGACAAAATAGTCCAGATGGGGGCTCATGAGAGTGGAGTAGACCTTCTGGCTACATTGCTTTTGATGAAGATCAGAATACAGTTGGCTCCCTGGGCTGTGAGCACACACTGCTGGCTCATGTTGACCTCCTCATTGAACAAAGCCCCCATATCCTCCTCCTCAGGGCTGCTCTCAATCCATTCTTCCCCCAGCCTGTATCTGTGCTTGGAATTGTCCCAAGAGAGGTTCAGGACCTTACACACACTACCATAGATAGCTGAGTCTGATAGGTATTTTATTTCTAGGGTTTTTTTAATATTTCTTAAGACTTCCCAGAATTGATGTTTCTGCCATTTTTTTGCACTATTCTCAGTCTTCTACTGCTCTATGATACATTATTCTTCAGTGATAGATTACCAAAAGTAAGAGTTAATCTAAACCTGCCACTTGAAACCCACTTTTTTCATATCAGAAAATGCATCATATCAGAAAGGGTCCCTCTTCATTCACCTTCCAATACCCTTTAGAATATTGCATGCAAAGGGAAGTTTAGACAAAATCATAAGTACCTTATGTAATCATAATATTTTCATCTTAATTTGAGAAGTCTAATAAAGAGAATATTTTTCCATGCCATGAATCACACTTGATTGTGTTGATTGCACAGTTGCTGTATTAGCATTATTGTTCTGACAGAGAATCTTGAAAGTTTGTAACATGAAATGAACTATTCAGTTGCATCAACAAAAAAAGTTATTTGACGATTAAAGAGCATAGAGACCACACAGAAACTGGAAAATCCCACTTTTTAAATCTAACCATGATGAAGAAAAGATTTCATACCTAAATTATATACAAAAAAGCATAGTGTGCCCCTTTTAAATAACACCTACCTAGTTCTGGGCTTTCATGCAGATCATGAAAAATTAGTTTTTTCAAATATTGCATTTAAAATTAATTAGAAACTTTGGGAAGGCCAAACATTTCTGAGTAAATAGGGTTCTTACAGTGTGTTCTTTCTCACTGTCATAGTTTAGGAATGGTATTCTTCAGTTTGGTGCTCCCATTGAATTCACATGCAACTTGCTCACTCTCCAGAGTGGAAAGAAGAATTGAAGGCATAAAAGGCAAAGATCACAGGCTGAGATAAGAAAAATTTACTGAAAACAGCAACCAGATAAGAAAATGAAGAGTACTAAGAGTAACAGCACCAATACTAATGACAGTGGGTACAAGAAAGAGGCAATTAACATGGAAGCAACAATGACCTATGGCTCCTTCTGCCATTCTGTACCAATTTAGAACGGATCCCCTTCTTCCTGGAGGAGATTCCCTTTTCCTTCCACCTGGCTATGATGGGAAGTGGTATAGAATAACCTCTGGGTCCTAACCTGCCCTTCCCTGGCGTGTTGGTTTTGCATGGCCTGGTTTTTGGTAGTGAGGGGGCCACAGATGTGGCTTGTGTGAGAAGTTGCTGGAATCTTCCATCATGTCCAGCAGAGCCAATCCCTGATGGCTCTGAGGATGGGCATGCTGCTGGGCAAGGCAGGGCCGATTAGAGAGGTTGGTAATGCCTCTGGAATAATATAGTTAAGAAGAAAATCAAAATAAAGGGTGCACAGTTTTCCTTCCAGTCAGAAAAAAAGAAGGAGATGAGAACATGTGAGGGAAACAACATGGAGACACCAAGGTCAGTGCAGAAGGAGGGGAGGAGGTGCTCCAGGTGCTGGAGCTGAGATTCCTCTGCAGGCTGTGGTGAGACCATGGTGAGGCAGCTGTGCCCCTGCAGCCCATGGGGTTCCACAGGGAATGCAGAGATCCACCCTCAGCCCGTGGGGATCCACAGGGAATGCAGAGATCCACCCTCAGCCCGTGGGGATGCACAGGGAATGCAGAGATCCACCCTCAGCCCGTGGGGATCCACAGGGAATGCAGAGATCCACCCTCAGCCCATGTGGGAGGTGCCCATGGTGGAGTGGGTGGAGGCCTGGAGGAGGCCGTGACCCAGTGGGAGGCCCAAATGGAGAGGGAGAGCCCTTGGTTCCAGGCTGGAGCAGCCTGTCCTTGGAGGAGTGCACCCCAGGGAAGAGTGACCCACGCCACAGCACTTTAGGGAGGACCGCTTGCCTGTGGGGGTAATTCACATTGCAGAAGGTACAGTAGGACTGTTGCTCATGAGAATGAGCCCTGGAGAAATTCATGGAGAACTGTCTGGTTCCCTGTGTGAGAACCCCATGGTCTAACACAGGAAAACTATTTATCTGCCAGAGCAGCAGAAGAAAAGCTTGGGTGACAAACTGACCGAAACCCCCATGCCTTCTTGGCCCGTTTTTGAGACCACCCCAGGACACCTCTCTCCCTGCACTGTTGGTGGGAGGGAGAGAGGGGCTGGGGGAACAAAGGTGTTTCAAGGGCTTATTTTACTTCTCATTGTCCTCCTCTGATTCTGTTAGTAATAAATTCACTTCACAACTTTTAGTTGAGCCTGTTTTGCCCTAGAAGCAAAGGGTCCTTATCTCGACACATGAACCCTTTGTTAGTTTGTTTTTTTTTTCTCTCTTCTACCCAACTGTGGCAGGGGAGGGGGAGCGAACAGCTTTTGTGGGTGCCTGGTATTGGACCAGTAGCAGGCCATGACACCTGGCTACTGCAAAAATTAGCCCTTTCCTGGCCAGAACCAGGACACTCACTAGTTATTTCAACAGTAATTTTCTTTCCATTCACTTTGTCTACATAATTATCTTATTCATAGACGTATATCTGAGGAAGAATCCTGCAAGCAAGCTAAAAAGCAAATAGCAAGCAAATGTAGTGCTCATATAAGGTAAAGAAAATATCATCTCACCACTTCAGTAAACCTTATGTGAATAGCATAAGATTTATGCTAAACAACAGAGCTAATTAAATCCATCACAACTAGTATCCTATATCTGAAAACAAAAATTTTATTCTAAAGCTTTTGTGATGCCTTGTTGTGGGGAATGGATATAATTTAAATTAATACAATGCAATTCAAAGGTATAGCTATTATATGGGGCCATTGCAATGCAGAGTTTACATCGTTTGGGTGTCTTATTTCCATATCACCATATCTTGTTATGTTTTGATGTCTTTGTGTAATCGTAAAATCACTTCTCCTGAATTTGTGTTTTGTTATGATGTTGCCATGCTCAAATAGTGATGCAGTTATTCAATTCTGGTTTTCCAGAGCTTTCTATGTTAGTTTTTTTGAGATGCATACACTATATTTGTATTCTTGTCAGCAGCTGTGAAGAGAGAATAGAAAAGGAACATAAGCAGAATCAAATCAAACTATTTTATGAAAAAAATCTGATTTAATCTTTCCAGTGTTACTCCAGCCCCACTTCGGAGTTTGATTAGCAGTGATGACAATAGCGTTATTCTGAGTTGACCCTTTACTAATTTAAAATGACATTTCTAATATCATACTTTATGTGGCCACACTATTATTAGACAAAAGCCTGTCTGAACTGAGTCCTCAGATGTAAAACACTACCAGGGATCATTTTCTAAATTGCAGTATAAAAGATGCATTCAGCATCATAAGGTAAAGAGGCACGAATGCCAGCGTTGAAGGCATATCTAGCAGAAGGGTTGCTGGCTGACTGATTTAATGTGATGTGATGCTAAAGTTTGCAGTAGCACAATGCTGCAGTTTTAAATGAACTTCTTTGTGATTCTCCTTAAGCAGGTAACACATATTTTTCCCCCACATCCTGCTATTACTCAGGGATGAAAGCAGGATACGACTCATTGTGTAGTGTAAATTATTTTGTGCTATAGTTTTGATACTGAGGAACATTTTAATACACTCGACAATTTCAGTCATATTTTGTATTCTCTTCTGTGTATTGGACATCATATATTTTTGCATATATGTGTTGATAAGGAGGAAGATAATTGAATATCTTCACATTTAGGTAACAGAAAGTTCTGATACTGCATTTACAGTCCATTTCAGGCAAGGAAGTCAGGAGACTGCCATGACTGAGTAAGGAACTGTTGGTCAAACTAAAGGGCAAGGAGCATAGGCAATGGAAACTAGGACAGGTAACCTGGGAAGGGTACAGAGAAGTGCAATTCTGTAAGGAAGGGGTGAGTAAGGCCTATGCAAAACTGGAACTGAACCTGGCAAGGGAAAGCAAAAAATAGCAGAAAGGGCTTGTACATGTAGGTAAATCAGAAAAAAAAAGGTCAAAGAAAGTATATGCTCTCTGATAAACAATGCTGATGAACAGGTAAAAACAGATGAGGAGAAGGCTGAGGTACTTATCATGTTTCGCCTCAGTCTTCAATGGAACCCTCTCTTCCCACACATCTCAAGTAGATGACAGCGTCATGGGAACTGGGAGACCAAAGGCCTTCACTGTAAGCAAAAATCAGGTTCATGGTCACCTGAGAAAGCTGAATTGCATAAGTCTATGGGACCCAATACTGTGCATCCCAGAGTCCTGAAGGAAATTGATGATGTACTTGCTAGCTCTCCATGGTATTTGAGAAGTCATGGCAGTCAGGGGAAGTCCCAGGTGCCTGGATAAAGGGAAACACAGCATTCATCTTTGAAAAGGGTAGAAAGGAAGAACCTGGGAACTCCTGACCTGTCAGTCTCACCTCTCTGCCCGCAAAGGTCATGTAATAGATCCTCCTAGAGGCTATACTAAGGGACATGGAGGACAAGGAGGTGATTAGAGACAGCCAGCATGGCTTCAGCAGTGCAAGTCCTGCCTGACCAAGCCAGTCAATTTCTATGATGGAGTGACCCCAGCAAGTGGTCAAGGGAAGGGCTTGGGAAGGGCGAGGGAGGTTGTTATTACAGCGACCTGATGAGGTCTTCATGGGTGGGAGAAGTGGACAAGAATCTTGTTTCATGATCAGAAGACTAGATTTATTGATATATGATATATAATACATTATTACTATACTAAAAAGAATAAAGAGAGATGTTGCAGAGGCTGCTAACCTAAGAATAGCATAGAAAAGAATGAATAACAAAGTTCTGTGTCCAGCAGAAAGCAAGGACAAACTCTTCTGTGAGTGGTCAGCAAATCCAAACTCTCACAGAAGCCCAATCACCGCTGCACCTGTTGCATTCCACACCAGCCGATAACAATTGTTTACATTCTTCTTCTGGGTCCTCAGCTTCCCAGAAGATTAACAAATCCCAAAGAAAGGATTTCTATGAAAAAATGTCTGCGACAGGGTGTCATTTATCTGATCTTCTGAAAAGACCTTGAAACCAAATTTTCTCCAAACTGGAGCATGGTGGATTAAATGGGTAAACTGTTAAATGGATAAGGCATTGGTTGAATGGTCTCATGCAGAGGTTAGTAGTGAATGGCTCAAACTCCCAACAGGCATCAGTGGTTTCTGACAAACGGTGTCCCTTAGGGGTCCTGCTCTATCCTTAGGGATGAGAGTTATTAAATAACAGGATGCCATCCAGAGGGAGCTGGACACCATGGAGAGGGACCTGGACAAGCTAGAGTAGTGTGCCTATGGAAATTCCATGAATTTAACGAGACCAAGCGCCAGGTGCTCCACCTGGGCCAGGGCAATGCCAGGTATTGATCCAGGCTGGAGGATGAACAGACTGAGAGCAGCTCTGCCGAGAAGAACTTACGTGTGCTGGTGCATGAGAGGCTGGGCATGAACTGGCAATGTGTGCAGGGGATTCTGCCCCTCTGCTCTGGTGAGACCCCACCTGGACGGCTGCATCCAGCTCTGAGATTCCACCCAGCCCCCCCAAGTCAGCAAGGACATTGACCTGCTGGAGTGAGTCCTGGGGAGGCCACCAAGTTGGTCAGAGGGATGGAGTGCCTCTCCTGTGAGAAAAGGCTGAAAGAATTGGGTTTATTCTGCCTTGAAAAGAGAATTCTTCGGGGTTACCTAATTGCAGCCTTCCAGTACCTGAAGGGAACTTGCAGGAAAGATGGGAAAAGACTATTTACAAGAGCATGTAGTGACTGGGCAAGGGGAATGGCTTCAAACTGAAAATCAGTACTATTGGATTAAATTAGGTTAGAAATAGTAAAAATAATTTTGGTTTTATATTGGAAAAAAAAACTCTTTACTGGAAGGGTGATGAAGCACTGAAACATGATGCCTAGGGAAGTTGTGGATGCCTCATCCCTGGATGTATTTAAGGTGAGGTTGGGTGGAACTCTGATTGGAAGGCGTCTCAGCAGGGGGGCTAAATGATCTTCAACATCCCCTTTCAACACAAACCACTCCGTGATTCATTTCCAACAAAGCAGCAGTCCCAACACTAAGGAGGTACAGGTCCATCTAACTGTACCTTGAGTAACTGTCCCTTCTCAAAAACAAGAAAAAAAAACCCAAGTTGATGAAGTTCTCTTGCTTCTCATCTGTGTCATTGGTCTGAGTATGGACTTTCTCAGATTTATCTCTGAAGAAAGCAAGGGCAGTGGGAAGGTGTTTTAAAATTTAGTTTTCGTTTCTTGTTATTTAAGTGATAATGAGAAGGGAGATGATCCTCCTCTTGAGACCACATCCAAAGTATTGTGTTCAGTTCTGCTCTCCACACCTGAAGAAATACAAGAGTCCAGCAGAGGACCACAAAGATGATTAGAGGTCTGGAAAATCTCTTATGAGCTAGGCCTGTTTAGTCTACAGAAGAGTAAAACTGAGAGAGGATCTCATCAATACACACAAATACTAATACACACAAATACCTTAAAGCTGCATGTCAAGAGGAGGGTGCCAGATTGTTTTCAGTGGTGACCAGTGACAAGATGAGGAGCAGCAACCATAAACTCAAACACAAGGGAGTTTCACCTCAGCATGAGGAAGAACTTCTCTACCCCGAGGGTGGCAGAGCACTGCAATAGGCTGCTCAGGGAGGTTGTGGAGTCTCCCTCTCCAGAGACATTTAAAATCCACCCGGACACCTTGCTGTGTAACCTGCTCTAGGTGCCCTGACTGGAGGTCTGCACAATGCTGCGGTATCTCTGGCTTCCCTGCATCAAAAGGTTTGTAAGATTTTATAACTTTCTATCACCTTTTCTATCACCGTATCAATAAATTATTATCTGTCTTGAAAGGGGATCTTTCTGGTTGGTATTTGAAAGGGACTGGAACCTAGTGATTCCACCATGAAATGAGGTAAATTCCTTTTACTCACTTTCCCCTTTTATCTTTTGAGTGCTTCTTTTTCTGAAATGTGAGTGAAAGATGGGAGGTAAAAGCAAAGCCATTTAGTTTACCAAACGGATACATTTATAATTAATAATGAGAAAAGTAAAAGCACTTTGAATACTTCATGTATATAACTCTAGAATCAGATTTAAAATCCAAATATTTAACAAAATATTTTTTAAATTGTATGACTGTTAAAATGGGCTGTCAATGGCACTTCATGTGTTACTTTCATGTACTATTTATATTAAAAATATTTCTCTGAAATGTCTTTGTTTACCATCTTAATTTTGATTAAAATATGTTTTATTTCATTTTTTTTTTATTTTATTTCAGAATAATTCCATCAAACTTGAAGATACAGTTTAGATTGACTAAAGTCTGTCCTTTGCAGTTGCAATAGCTTCACATTTAGATGTGATTTCAGAGAAAAGTGGTGACATCTAAAACATCTGCAATATTATTCTGTCAAATAGTCAGGGAGGTCTTTACGACCACCAAGTGATAATGGAAATTGCAGTTAGACTGGTGTGTCAGACTAGCTCCATTTACTGCTAAACATCATTTTTTTAAACATCATCAGAAACAATGACAAAAGTTGTCCGAGGTGTTGTTATCACAATATGTATGTTTTACAGTGTTTTCTATAAGGCATATTATTTCTACAATGCATTGAACATACTTTTGAGTAAGAAACATTGCTAACAAAGATGCCAAACTCTAAAGGAAAATATCGATTACATGAAGACTTTTCTGTCTCCAGGCTGCCTCAGTTCAATAGTACTTCAGAAGAACCAGTCTCTTTTTAATGTAAATGTTTCTTCAAACTGGGGAACATATCTAACATGAAAAGTACTAGTTACCTTTATGCACTGAAGGACCTGAGGAGGCTGGTTTTTTATCTTATCTGGCATGACTGCACCCTTCACTGTGTCATCAGACTTCCTGTCTGGTGGTAAGAGGATATTCAGTTGATAAATTTTAGATTTTATTTTTAAAGAGCATTCTCCACCTCTTTAAAGTTCTTTCCACCTTCCTGCTTCAGTGAGATATCAAGAATATAGTCACACTCTCAAACAGAAGAAAGTAAGATAGCAGTTAACACTAAAAAGTTTCTCAAACAGTATTTCCCTTTTGAGATAAACTATTTTGCCCCACTATACATCTTCTTCATGTAACCATAAGTCAATTTTTCTTGCCTCCAACTCAGAAGTTACACCTACAGCTGCCACCAAGGGACACATGCACAAAGACAGCAGAAGTTAGTGCAGAAAACTTTATACACCCTAGAGTTTTATAAGGAGATTTTCTAAGGAGGTTTTCTTTGCTGTTAATGTCCGACAAATGAGACTATCTTACGAATCAGACTGGCTGAGGAGCTGGGAGCTGGCGTTCGTCAAGTATGTCATGCCAGGGAGCAGATGGGTGAGTTGTGACTCTGACTTGTGTCGTGTCAGAATACCCTGAGCACCTTCATGACACTCTGAGATCCTGAATTTGCTTTCTCTAGGCAAAATCCCACTAAAACCAAGCCAGGAGGCTCTTTATTAGGTATACAGAAATCAACAGCCCACAGATCAATAATCTCAAATACTTTTAAATGATGCAAAACTCAGTATTGATTTTGAAGGGGGAAAAAATTATTATATATGAAAGAAATTATTACAGTCTCTAACTATCTTTATAGCTTAAACATCTGACCATCATTTCAGGAATCAATGAGAAAAAGCTGTTTTATTAATGCTCTGAAGTGTTGCTGCCTAACCCTGAAGACAAAACTTAGAAATTTTTTTTCATCAGTAAAGTGTACTAGCCTGTACCAGGAATACACTGAAATAGGTCAGACCTAAAAGTTCTCAGAAGTCTAGAGCCTAAGAAGTCTAAAATAATGTTTTTATTATCACGTATACCTAAACCACAAGGATGGAAGGAAAATGTAATGTTATGGCAGGCCATTCTTTGCCACACAGGAAGCCATTATTTATCCCATCCATTTGATCTTAGAAAACCCTTCTGCAGTTCTTCATTTGTTCCGAAGCTGGTGCTTTTGAAAATAATGACTTAAAATAAAATAATTAAAATAAACCTCTGAGAAGGTTCACAAAGTAATTTAAATTTATGCTCCCCTTTAAAAGAGATTCCCATAGACTACTACTCATTTTTCAGGGATATTTGTCTAATCCATTGCTGAATTTATGGGCTTCCAGAATGTCTGGACAGGATGTGTCGGTGCTTTATTATCACTTTTATTTGGATCCTTTTTTTTTTTTTTTTCCTAAAATAGAACATTTGTTTTCATTGTTGGAATAAATCCTTTAACTCCTTTTTATTCTTTATTTCAATTGCATACTAGGTTGTTTTCTCCTTCTTACAGCATACTTATACATACCTTACAGCATACTTATCTTTTACATACTTACAGATTTGCTACCTCATGTCCATCAATCATGATTCTCAAATAATAAACCCTAGATGTTTCAATCTCTGCTTACATTTCAGGCTTTGTAGTGTTCCAGTTATTCTCATTTCTCTTCTGTGGATACTTTTGTAGTTCAGATTCAAAATGATAACAGCATTCCATTTCTGCCCGTGTAGTTCTAAGTGGAAATTAATAGCAACTGGCAGCAAAAGCAGTAGGGAAGAATCCTATTCCAGAGAATCCAAGCTTTTTGCTGTTTATTGGGATATTTAACTAAGCTATGTAGCCCCCTGTGACATAATAGTATGAATTTCATCCCATATTAAAGTGTTGATTTCACTATCCTAAAAGCATCTAGATTTCGAAGTCTCATAAGGCATTGGGAAATGCTAAACTAACAGCCCACTGGATAATGTCATGCTCTATATTTAACAAGATAAGCCACTTTTTATTTCCCCGAGTAGAGCAGAACTTCACATTAATGTGAGGATAATGCATTCATTTAACTGTGATAGTCTCAGCAGTTTTCAAATGTGAGGGCTTTTTTAGAAAATAAATTTCCAAAAGAAAATAAAAACAGAATTTCAGACACAATATTTTTCTCTTAGGATGCATCAGTAATTAATTCAGTTCTACCAGAAGTACTATAACAAAGAAAATCGATAAAGCCCTTCCAGAAATACAGACTATGAGTTTGAAGCTTCTCTGCTTTTATTTTGTTATTCCTGATAGACATTCTATTCCTATGATCCATAATGAATACTAAATTAAAATAACTGGTCTATAAATTCACAATAGTGAGACTTCTGGCTTTCATAATTTATTGCGAAAGAATTTTTAACTGTACTATGGCTGAGTGGAATTCTTTACATGCTGTGTGCAGTTATTCTGTGCAACAGCTGCTCAGACAATAATTTCTTACTTAGAAAAGTCATTGTTGCTTTAGATACACTGAGACTGTTCCTCAGTGTTTTACATGTTGCAGAAGGGCAGCAAGCATTTATTACCTGTCAGAGCAATGGGAAGTGACCCTTAACATTCTGTCTGGGGAGAATAAAGTATTTTCACAAAGCTTTCACTTCATAAAGCATGTCTTCCATAACCAAAAAGGCCTTTGGGTCAGAATTCAACAAAATAATAATGATAAAAAGTTGATTATAAAGCAAATACAGAAGTTTACGTGAACAAAGCAAAAGTCTTTTATCCACAGCAGAGAAGGGAAAATCAAAAGTGTTTGTGTACTGTGGTACTCACTTGTGATTTCATCCTCAGGCAACCTCAACTCAACCTCTGGTGAGTGATAATGGCTGAATCTGCAGCTGCCTAGGAAGTTGAATATAAATTGCCTAGTTTGTACTAGTTGTTATCTGATATCCATACAAATGTGTTCATTTAATTACAGATTTAATAATAAGACTTAAAGATTTAAGCTGAGCTCTGATCCTGTTGGGATCACATCGCTTTCCTAGTAACAGCAATCTCAGAATCGGCATTTGGGGGTCAATCAACTATGATTATGGGTTTCCTAGATCCAGGATTTCCATATCTGATTAGTCAAATGGGCTTTGCATCACACTCTGAAGTAGAAGGGAACAGGTGGGTAAAAGAATAGGGTTTCATTCCCAAATAGGAAAATGGCAATATCAGGGGAGCATCGTGACCTTGACAAACAACTAAGGATTGAGCACTCTCAGCCACGGCTGACAGAGCAACTCAGATAAGAACTGGATGGATTGGGCCTTGGTAGGGGTGTTGCAACAGCAAGTGACAGGAAAACAACACCTGAGACCACTGAAACGGTGAAGTGCACTGCAAAGGTCACTGTGGACAGGTGGACTGGTTGCCTGTGCCAATATGTGCTTACAAATGCTCCTCCAATAAAAAAAGCTGGGGGAAATATTACTACATGGACATCTGGCATTGTCTATGCACAGAGAGCCTCTGTCAGGGTCAAGTAACTGGCAGATCCTGACTGTGACAAGCACCGTGTTTGCCCAGGCTGGACTGTGCCAGCCCACCACAGGGCTGTGGTGAGCAGGTCTTGGCTAACCCCAGCTGTGTGTGTATGTGTGTGTGTGCATGGACAGACACCAAGCTCTTCCTGACACACCTCCTCTCTGCCTTTTTCCAGTTCATAAATTGAGCTTTGCAGCATCCATGGACAGATGTTCCTTTTCGTCTCATTGCAGTAGAAAATTGTGTCTTGGGACTGTAAGCTACCTAGCTGGATCATGCACATAAATTTGCTCTCCTGTTGAGGAAATTGTGTACAGCATTTCCTTTAAAGCATCTATCTCCATCTACAAAAACATATTACAAGTTATTAACTGTGTCATGGATTGAAAATATGCTATAGCAATGTCCAATTTTGCTGTATTTATTTTCCTTGATCTTCTTTAGTGTTTTAAGTAACTTTCATTACATCATATACTTAAAAATTCCTATCCAACATTTTTGTACAGGTTCCAGCAATGCATTAGGCAATGCTACTAAAAGTTATCATATATTTAATTTCACCTCTTCTGTTTATTTTTACAGGTTCTTGTCTTTTCCTCTATTATCTAACAGTATCTTTGAGAGGCAAGGGGCTGGGATTTCATGCCTACTTAAAAAAGAGGAGCAGAAATGAAGTGCAGCTTGAAGAAAGTGCATCTTTTTCACATTTATACTTGAATTGACAGTTCTTATGTATGTACTTAAGCAACTGAGTCAAAATAAAAATCTCATTATAACACTCAGGAGCACTCTTTTGTTTAAAAAAGTTTTTTGAAGTATCAAAATTCAGCAAATTCAGTTAGAATCAGTAAAACCAGGCATTTTATTTAAGGTATTATCAAAACAAGGCAGTAAATAATACTGTCTTCTTCCTAATGGCAGTCTGAGGCAAGAATTATACATGGAATTATGCATTTTAGATGCTGTGTTTCATATTAATGTATTGGTTTTATAATCAAACAATTTTTTATGCAATGAATGCATATATATCTTGAAAAACTTTTTGAGTTTGACTATTTTTATTCAACTACAGACTGGTAAAATGCAGCAGTGATACAAAGGGAAGGATTACTCGTTGTTCTTTTTTTATTTTTCTATTACATTTAAATAATATAACATAGATAAATACCTTTGTCTCTGAACTATAGAATATATATGCCTACATCTAATAATGTTAAATGTATTTTCTATTTATTGTTTGTATTTATAGAGTATGGATTTATAACTCTTTCCTTAATGTATTCAAATGTCTATTTGTGCTATAAGTCTGAGACTTATTCAAGTTATGTGAGAGCAAAATGTTATTTTCCCCACTGTATTAGTCAGTTTGATTAATATTGTTTTAATGATGTCTGCTCTTATAACAGTATTATATTCTGCTTCTCATTATGCTGTTGCACTGCCTCCAGTATGAGTTCCACAGTACCATAAACAATTGATTAGTCAATTGTGACTTTCGTGACTCATATTTTTCCTAGGTTATACTATCCAGTTATCCCTCCAGGGAAAATCTTCTTTTTCTCAATTGTGTCACAATATTCTCAATTATATTAGCAATTATTAACATCATTCTATATTTCTCCTTTCTTCTCTACTGTACATAACCCCTCCAAACAATACATAGGGTTAATATTCTTATACAGACATGGAATAATTTCACAAACTGAATTCTTGTTATTTACAGTACAGAACAAGATTATAATGAACACTGCTCTTCATTCTTTGAGTTGTTATTAGTCTCACTGTTTGAATAAAAATGGACTTGAAGTTATGATCTAAGAGGACACTTCTGCCACATTCAAAATGAAAAATAATGGCAGGAGGGAAAAAGATATAATGATTTTATACCAGTCAAAACCTCCCAGGTAATACAAAGCCCTTTTTTTGCATGAGAGACAATATTAAAAAACCAAAACAAAACAAAACACCAAAAAACAAAGCAAAACAGAACAAAACAAACCCCACAAAAAACAAAAAAGACAAAATGAAACCACAACACCACCAAACAGATGACATATATTTCCTAACAGGAGGAAATATTTCCTAGTTTATACAATTACATTTTTTGATGAGTTTCGTGACACCCATTATGAGATGTAGTATTACTGGGAGAAGACCTGCATTGTCCACTTGTAGAATAATTAAGCTTTCCCCTGCTCAGTGGATTACACCTGAAAGCAAAACCACAGATGTAGATAACAAGGCAGGAAGGCAAGCTTATACCAAATTGAAACCATAAAAGGGGGGAAAAAAGGAAGACTAACACAATTACTTTTAAAATATGAAGTCTTTTTTTCTGCTCAAGTCTCTTGGTAATGCTTTTTAAATTTAGTTTTGGGCAGCAACAATGAATAACAAATGATTTATTTTTCAAGAACACTTTCTATTTGAGTACATAAACCAGCTTTAATGACATAGTATGTTATTCTGCACAGGAGAATAGTCTAGTTTAAACAGAACTAACCATAGACTTGTAAAAAATCCTGCATCCAGCATCAGCTCATCATTGTTTACAATAAATCTTTGTCTAAAAATTTCCCAAGGCATGAATCTACACAAGTTAGGGACTTGTTCACTCTTTTCTAAATACACTTGCAACTAGTATTAGTGTGAATTCCTACCATTGTCCACTACATAAAATAAGATCACTGATCCATATCCTGAGAGATAGATGTCTAGCCAATATTTAAGTACTTTAATAAGAAAATAATCCATTAGAACCTTGCCTTACCTGAAAACTTGTGTTAATTCTTTTTCCAGCACTATCCCAAATTCTGCTGCTGTTCAGATTCATAACCTGACAAGTTTGATTTTCTTGCACTGGTATTGAGTCACAATGGATGGAAGCAAAGAGAAATTACAGAGGTTATATACTCCATTCCCTGACTCAAACTCAAATCAGATATATCTGTGTTATTCATAACAGATTATTGCAAATTGGTGTTAAAGAGAAGACGGGATGGTAAAAAAAATGATTAAAACACAAGAACCATACTATGTGATAACTGTGGCTCTGAAAAGCTGGTGAGGAAAGTTTTGATATGCTATACTAACAAGCTGTAGACAGATGCTCAAAAATCATGTATTGTTTACTAACCATCAAAAGATTTCTGCCCCAGCAACTGGAAGAACCTAACTGAAAACAGCAGGATATTACCATTTGCCATTTTAGAGATCACTTACAGAAAAAAAAAAAATTGTAATAGAAGCTCGGGAAATAAAAGATAAAATGGAGTTATATTAAGTGCTTAGTATTGGGTCCCATAACTCCCATGTACTGTGGACAGGAGTTGGATGATTAAATATTCTTTCTGTTCTGGTCTAAGTTACAAATACAAATGTTATAGGACTTATAACACTTCTAAAGGGCAGCATTTTTCAGTCCTGCTATGGAAAGTACTTCTGCTGAGGAATGAATTTTCACAGTTTGATACTGACATGAATCTTATGAATTCTAGTACAAACAAAATGCCTTTTAAGCTCCAAGAGAAGTTTTCAGTTGAAGCAAATGCAGCAGAAGCGTAAAAAATATTTAGACTTTTGAGTAAAGACCTTGCATGAAAAGCAGGATGAAATGGAGACTTCTGGATTTTAGACCAACTCTACTCAAAAAATAAACCTAAGAGATATTTGGCAAACATGCAAAGTGTCCCAAAGAGATTTGTATTTTTCAGTGCTTTTTCCTTCCTCTAATCCTATTTTCAAAGCATAAGGCTTAAAAAAATAAAGAAAAAAGAAAAAAATCAAACTAAGAAAACGTCAGGGTATTTGAATGTTTATAGTCTTAACAGCTGGGGTGAACATTCTGCTGTGCACCACAAAAGTCTGGGTCAGTTTATTTGACACATTATTTATTCTGCCTACCCAGAAGAGGCTGCCTAACCTCCACACAGAAATACAGCCTGTTTGTTTTGAAGTATCACAGAATCATAGAATGCTACGGGGTCAGAATGGACTTTAAAGATCATCTGGTCCCAGCCCCTCCTGCCATGGGCAGGAACACTTCCCACTGGACCAGGCTGCTCAAGGTTTTATACAACCTGGCTTTGAACACTGCCAGGTTTGCAACATCCACAATCTCCTTGGACAACCTGTTCCAGTGTCTCACCATCCTCACAGTAAGGAATTTCTTCCTAACTAAATTTCCCCTCTTTCACTTTGTACCCATTTCTCCTGGTCCCATCACCTCAGTTTCTGACAGAGTCCCTAACCAGCTCCCCTGTAGGCCCTTTCAGACACTGGAAGGTTGTTGTGAGGTCTCCACAACCTTTCTCCTCCAGGCCAAACTGCTCCAGCTTCCTCAGCGTGGCTTTGTAGGGAAGGGGCTCCTGTTCCCTCATCAACTTTGTGGTCCTCTGCTGAGCTTGCTCCAACAGTTCCATGTCCTTATATTGGGGACTCCAGAACTGTGCATAGAACTTCAAGTGGGGTCTCACAAGTGCAGATTAGGATGGCAGAATCACCTCCCTCAACTGCTATCCAGGTTCCTTTGAAGCAGCAGAGGACTTGGTTTGTCTTCTGGGCTGTGAGTACATAGTTCCAGCTCATGTTGAGTTTTTCATCAACCAACATCCCGTCTTTCTCTGCAAGGCCACTCTAAGCAGCATTGTTTAGCATTGCAAGTCTATAAAATCCCACATATGCTTGCTGCATGGGCACCTACCATTAGGAAAAAATGTCCAAAACTTTCTGCTGTGACAAAGAGACATGTCACTCCTTATCAGGAGCTAGTTACATTCCCAAAACCCAGCAAGAACGAAGGGGAATTGAGAACTTCCCTATCATATTTGTCCCATCTTTTCAACATCCTACAAGCCTGAAGTGGCATACCTGGAGGTATTCTGTGCAGAAGCACTTTCCCTGCTGAAAGGGAGCAGGAGAATGCAGAGCAGCACAAAACAGGCAGGAGCAAGTCTTATGCTGCAGTCATAATCAGCGCACCTGACCAAAGGAAAAGGGTTGGGATCAATACTCCCTTTCAGTAATGACTGCTGGTCAATGCACAACAGTAGGTGAAGAAAAATGCAGAAAAACTGTTTCGTCCTCAGTGAGAGTCAAAAATATCACCTCCTCTCTGGCCATGCAAACCTAACACTACTAGCTGCAGCAGGGCTTTGCTGAGAAGGATCTGATGCTCCAAGCTCTTACTCTCGCTACAGAGAATGATTTAAAACCATAGTTAATAATAATAATAATAATGAAGATTACAAAGACAAAGAATATTTAAATGTTTTTATTTTTTGTTTCACCCCTTCATTTTTTAATAGTGCAACATCGTAAGGCTCTCTTCAAAAGCCAAAGGAGAGTGAATCCTTGGTAGAGGGAGCTTTCTGATCACTAATTTCTACTGTATTTTTATATAATCAGTGGCATATATTTGAGCCTGACCTTCACAGACAAATGTCCCCTTCTGTAAGTCACTGCTTTTTATGCCTTCCATGGGTGCTGACTGGTGGCACAACTACACAGGTCTTGCCAAGTCATGGCCAATACATACTCTGCTTTTCAATTTAATATGTTTACATTCAAAACCCTCCCCAGCTCTGCTGACCAGGCTGAAGTCTTAGTGAGACCAGAGTTACCTAACAATAGCAACAGCAACTAAACATTTTCCAATTATTCAACATTGCTCACAGATTTTAATTACATTTACCTCAAGGTCAGAAAATTCCACATCCCAGCTGGATAAAATCCCTGGGTAAACACAATATACAGTAGGTATTCAATCTTCTAGTAAAACTCTTCTTTGATTTTTTTTTTTTCATGAGACCCTTATGATTGTGCATTTTCATACTATGAAGCTCATAATAAAAGCATAAGCTTTCGATTACTAGATTTTTGTGCTATACTTTTCAAGCTGTTAATAAAGGCTAAACTTAAAACTATATCCTGTTTGTTCAACTTAATGATACAAAGCATAGGGACGCTAGTTTAAGGATTAAGGCTTTGTTTGGCTTATTCAGTAAAAATCACCCACCATAAATAACTTGCAGAAAGTATATAGCCTACTTAAATGTCAGGAAAGCTTTATTTTAATGACTTAGTAACTAAGACATTAGTTGCTAAGACATATGAGCTTATGAATACTCTGAACACATAAAACATAGAAGAATAAAACTACCTGTGTGCTTTGTTAGATTTTATCTGAAATTTAAGTATATTTACTTTTTTCAGAAGACTGCGATGATAGTGATTAAATAAGCACCACTTTTTGCTATTGATTTATTGGATTAATCAATTCTTCATTACTATTCACTAAAGACTGTCAATATGATGAAAAAGAAAAAAATCAGACATCAGACTTGTCTCACTACTGCTCACTTGGGAAAGTATATGGTTTGGAAATAATTCAAAGGAAACTAGTTAGAATCAAGGAGAAATCACTTTATTAATTAATAGAAAAAGTGTTTCTGAAGATTGCATTGATTATTCTTTGAATAATATAGACCAATTCAGCAGATCCTGACAAGCAAAAAAGTGCATTTGGTTTTTAAAGAAAAACCTGATAATAATGCAGAGAGTTTTTAATATAACTCACCCATTTGCAGAGCAGATATATAGTGCTGAGCATTGAGAATGTTTAAAATCAGAAGCAAGAAAGAGGCAGAGAAGTAAATATTCCTGAATTAAGGAAATACAGCATTATAGAAATCTGTTTTATCAAACCTATTGCTATTCTGGACAAAATGGAATGCACAAAGCCAGAAAGGCGATTATGGTCTTTCCCTTTAAAAATTAAAATTTAAGAATGAAAATAAGTTTTCACCCATTGATGGGAAAAATCAAATACATTTATTTTAAAATATGGCACTATATTGGAAAAGTTTCATCAAATTAGGGCAAAAAGTGCCTGTTATAAGTTAGCACATGATTAACTACTGAATAATGAAAAGTTTCAGTTCCAAAATTACATCAATTGCATTTTAAATGACAGGAACCCCTCTCATATTGACTTCAACTGTGCACACCTCCATACATATACTTAAAGATTATAGGAGTAGGAGTGAGGACAAAGGCAAGGATACACAAGTGAAAATAAAACTGATTCTATAAATCTCAGTTGACAAGACCACATACACAGTCAAAAGCATCTGTAAATAATGGTGTGCTAAAGCATGGGTAGTTACAGAGGAAATGGTGTGGGAAAGCTCATGGCAAATAAAGTTCAGAATCCATCTATCCTTGGATTTAAATAAACTATTTAAAATTCTTCTAATAAATTTTTTCAATTTTAATAAATTCTGTCAAATGGTGGCAAATTGCAGCAGTCCTCATGAGTCATATATAATACTGTAGCATCATACCTGCAAAGGTAATAAATTGAACTTAAGGCAAAATTCATGCCCATGTATAGAAGCAAAACCTTATCAACAACAATCACAATTGTTTTACTCAATTTTCTCCCTTGATGTAATCATGTATTCTTTTCAGAAAAATAAAGCTTCCTGGGTATATCAATGCATTATTCAGATGCATGTTAGAAATCTTATGAAAGTATGTTACATGAGTCAAACACTTAAGATTTTCTGATAATATCTACAGAGAAAGTTTTCTTTCATATGGGGAATTTAAAGTAAATGAAAACTGGGGTTTTTTCCTGAATTCTGATTATATTTTTTGTGCTGTTTATCTAGGTATATTAACCTGACAAGGAAGAGTTTCATTTAACAAAAAAGTTCAAATAGAGTTAATTAAAGCAGTAGCTAAGGAAATTTTTAAATATTAGACAGTATAAATGGTTAACACTGTTGCATATGGACTTGTTTCACTGTACCACAGCTGCAGGATGTTGTAAAAGCATATTTCATTTTTTTCATACACAACACTCAGAAGTATGCTAGGTCATTTCCAGGCATAAAGAATTCCTCTCTCTAGGAGATCTCTCTTTTATTCTTCCTTGTTTGGCTGTTATCTTTAATCTAAAATAATAATGTATGCTTGCTTCTAGTATATAGAAACAAAGCATAGACTCTGGTATTCAAGCAGGCTGCAGGATCAAAAGCTTCATCCCTGCGTGACAGGCTGTGAAGTAGCTGCCCCTGGAGAAGGGCTGAACTTGTGCTCCTGGCTCACCCTTCGTGGCCAAAGAGCCTGGCAGGCTCCCTCCCTTGCACAGTGGTCTGCCTCACCGGCAGCTTGCACGGGGAAGGAACACAGAAACAGCAGCAGCAGCTATCTGCCTGCAGGCTGCAAGATGCATCATTTCAGGCAACTAATCTCCATTAAGGGGGCTGTAGTAAGAGACCTGCTCGTGCAGGAATAGGAAAAGGTGAATACGCTTCTAATTAAGGGCTGGTATTAGGTGACAGCAGAGCTGCAGCTATGTGATAATATTAATGACATTTTGAACTGCTGCAGACAGATCTTAGTCTGTGCTTCCAGCTGAAGCTTGCTTCATAAGAATGGGGCCCCGAGGCTTCGTCTGCCCAGGTGCAGAGCTTTCTCTCAAGGCGCTGAGTGCTCTTAAGCGACACACAAAACAGAGAGACTTGCCACACTCAGCCCCCCACCAAAATGCCTGGAATTTGCAAGATCAAGTATATCTTGAACGTGAACAAAATGCAAACAAATACAAAGCAATCTTCTAAAAATGCTCATCTTTTTTCTCTACCAAAGTCCCTTCATGGCTGATTAAAAACACAACAAAATTATGCAATGTCAACCGTTCCTGCTAATGATGCTGATTTTTCTTTCCGAACATTTTGTCCTGTACTCAGCAGCACCTCAGTCTGAATTTAGCCTCCAGCTACATTGTTATACCCTTAATTTATAGCAGGAAATCTGACACAGATTTCTACAGCATTGTATTGCTGTGCCTGCTTCCTTTCGGACTGAAATCAGTCTCCTACTTAAATTTAGGTGTATCTGTCATTTTTCATTTCATTGCTTCAGATGCTAGACATACTTTGCTGCAATTGCTGGTACTCTGCTATGGATTGGCAGTGGCTCTGGCTTGTCCTTTAAACCTCCATCTGTCTTTGCCTTCCCCTGGTCCTGTTGATGCCAGCTGTGCCAGTAACTGGACACCATTGCTGGAACATTGTCTCTCTCCAGTTCACACTATTTGCAGAGGAGCCCAATAACCATTAAAAAAATAAATAAATAAAAGGAGCTCATTACACCAAATGTTACTCAGTGGTTCCAGCACTGGTGGCACCAGCACCTAGAGCTAGTCCTAGCAGCAGTGCTGGGACATAGAAATCCAATATATGAACTCAATAACTCTGAATAACATCAAAATAAGCAGCTTGCCTGATGGTCACGGAACCAGTATCAGTTACACTAAGTCTGGTTCAAGGTATTATCATATGTAAATCTTAGTAATATTTAAATATTCATTACAGGCTTTATATGCCTTTTTTTGCATGCAGGCCCAGAGGTGAAAAGGATATGCAAATTTTCTGTTTGGGAATCTAGAGATCACTGCATAAAACCTCTGGAAATCTCAAAGAGTCAAAATGCATATCTGAAGTTTTCAAGATAGCCTCTGGCCCTTATATATATATATATGTGTCTGTGTGTGTATATATGTATGTATATGTATGTATGTATATACATAAGATATATGTATATATAAGGGCCAGTGGCTATATATATGTATATATACAGACATGTATGTATATGGATATATAATCTAATAAGTCAAGTTGCAAATAATGACCCACATAAATAGCTGCTGGATTTTTAAAGATAAATGAATTTTCATTTCTCTTGTTCTTAACTGTCGATTGTTTCCATATGAAAAGCTATTTATGTATGCTCTTAATGCTAATATGATGTTGATCCAAGTCTGCATTAGGCATGCCTTTTTATGTGTGAATCATGAATGCATCCATTTATCCATATTACTGGATTTCTTTCTGATTTAAGAGAGGTCAAATCTAGGTAATGGTTTTGAGCTGAATGCTACACAAATACGAGATTATCATTACTTGTACTAATGGAAGATCTATTCTTGGTTATCCCAAGTGAATGTCACTATGAACTTTATGGGAAACATCTTGCTTGTGGGTTTACTCACTCTGAAGTGTTACAGAAATATGATTTAAGGATCTATTTATTTTTATACTTATTTCTATTGATGGTGGTGGCAATACTGTCCTTAATAGCCATTTGTCTATAAAACCAGCTGCAATGTTTACCAGATAGTCAACTACCTAAGACAGAGACAGTTTCATAAAAGTCCTTAAAACAGTCTCCATTAAAATGTCTCCACTGTGAGACAAGCTAGAACTGCTCTTTTCTAAGTGGAAATATCATTTGGGAACTAGAAATCTCTCCCGACCCTGATTTTACATTATGGTTTTAAAGCTCTGACATTCTGCGCTACAGCTTAAACTACCACATGCATAAATGCATACACTGTTCTGTAGATAAGCCATTTTTCCAAATGAAATTAAATCAACATCTGCTTAAAACATAATGCTGCAGACATTTGTGGGCAGGAACAGTCCGATTTCCCCATTGCATGAGTATTGATTTTTGATTGCAGAGGTTATTCTGCAGACGAAAAGATCAAAATCTCTTTTTAGCTGCTTTACTGAAAACTTGCACTCTACAAAACGAAGTGTCAAAAAACAATTCAACATATTGAATAAAAATGTAGCAATAACTGCTTTGCTTTTTTCTTTTTTCTTTTTTTTTTTTTTTTTTTTTTTTTGTCATTTAGGTCCTTTTTTCTAGGATCCTGCTCTAAATGACCATAAATTTCTGTTCATATCATTACTACCCATACAGCCAAAAGGGGAAAGTGTGAAGTTGGGGAAAAGAGAAGGAGGAAAATGAGACATGACAAACTCTCTAGTCAGGTCTCTTTATGCATGAGAAGAACTTGGCCCCAATTCTGCTCCGTCTTCCATTTCAGAATACACAATTACAGTAGAGAGAGGCAGGAACTCAAGAGGTAAGGAAAAAAAGAAAATCAAACAGAACTTCTGTATTGTAGACAAAAAAAAAAAAAAATTCTCAGCACAAGAAAGTGCATAGCTGCAGATCTGTGTTCTGGAAGCACTTCAGGGCTACAGGCATATCCCTGTTTGATGAGAAAGTTCCTGAAAGCACTCCAACTTCTGCATCAGTGCATGTGTTCAGCACCCCAGGAAGTGGAACTCCATTATTCATGCCAACATATGGGAGCTGGATTCCCATATTCCAATATCCCATGAAGCCCCTAATCTTACTGTGCATACACTGTGCTTTCATAGCACATACAGGCTGCAAAAAAAAAGGAAAAAATGCAGGTGAAGCTTCTGCCTTCTTCAAAATGAAGAAACCGTGGTTCTCCTGCTGACCTTTGGTATTATAGTTCCCTGATCAGAGCACTCGCTCTGCAAACAAAAGACCCAAGGTCATTTTTCTGCTCAGCATGAGCAGATTTAACCTCACATCTTTTACCTCCTATGTGAGTGTCCTAAATATTAGACTGCAGACACTTCTCTGCATGTGACTAGGAAAGTATCATCCCCTCCTACTGAAACTGCAGCTTTACAGCAAAAACCGAAATTCGCTGGAGTAATAGCAGAATATAGAAACCCAAAGAAACTGTCAACTTCACTCCTGATTTTCTCTACCTCCTCCTGCCTATATACTGGGGACTGAAAGGGGGGGTTGTGGTCAGTTCACCCATGGGAGAGAGCCCTCCACAAACTTCTCCAGGGCACATGACTATTCCCACAGACTGCAGTTCCTCACAAACTGCTCCAGTGTGGGTCTCCTGCAGAGCCAAAAGTCCTGCCAGCAAAATCTGCTCTGGCCTGGGCTCCTCTCTCAGCCTGGGCCCCTGGTCCTGACATGACCCTGCTCCAGCACAGGCCTCCCACGGTGTCACAGCCTCCATCAGGCTTTCACCTGCTCTGGCATGGGATCCTCCATGGGCTGCAGGTGGATCTCTGCATCCCTGTGCATCCCCATGGGCTGCAGGGGCACAGCTGCCTCACCATGGGCTGCCCCAGGGGCTGCAGGGGAATCTCAGCTCTGGAGCCTGGGGCACCTCCTGCCCCTCCTTCTGCACTGACCCTGCTTGGTGTCTGCAGGGCTGCTCCTCTCATGTTCTCACTCCTCTGTCTGGCCACAATTGCTATTGCAGTTTTTTTCCTCTTCTTAATTGTGTTTTTCATCGAGAGGTGCTACCAGTGTTGCTGATGGGCCCAGCCTTGGCCAGCAGTGGGCCTGTCGTGGAGGGTGGGTTTCTGTCAGCTTCTTACAGAAGGTGCCCCTGTAGCACACATACCACCACGCATACCCCAGCCTGGCCAGAGATTGCTTATTTATTCATTTACTACAAATTGTTTATTTGTTTAAAATGGTGGGGTTTATGCACTGAAACTTATCTAGAAATTCTATTGAAAGCAACAGTGTATATGCAATACCATGGAGTACTGTGGTGTGATGGTGAACTGTGCAAAAGAATAGCATCAAAATTACTTTTTTTTCATATTCAAAGTTGACAAATCTTTTTCATTCCAGTGAACTGTCTAGGTTCACATTTGCAGAAGTAGTTCCTTGCCTTATAAATGCTGCAGGTTTTAGATATTCTGTGCTCCTTTATCCTGTTGTAAGAAATTTTTTTTGTCTTTCCTTGTTCATTGTTATTTTGGTCAGTTCTAATCCTTCTGAAGTACATACCATTATCTTCTCAAGCTTCTACAGATTTTATGTGAATAAAAAGCTTTTAACATAGAGGAAATGCCTTTATATTATAGCTGTGTCCATCTAAAATAAAAAATGAATGTCCCATTCTCTTTCAGCTGTCCCATTCAGCTTTCTTCACATTTATTTGAATAACCTAAGAAAAGACATTGACTTTGAGAAAAATTTCGGTTTAATCTATATTTATTTATATTTCTATTTTTAGGAACTTTATTAATACACTTTTTCTCCACCACCCACTTTAAAGTACACCACCTCTAGATGAAAAAGATAAAAGTCAAATATAGTTTATAAATTATGAGTAGGATGCAGGTTCTGAGAGCACATGGCTGGAGATGTGATAAAACTACTTTTTAATCTCCCTGTGCTTGACTTCATGATGTTGCCAGATATTCTGCTCCAGAAGAAATGGCTTACTGGTGAGAAGGAAGATGGGCAGTTTTTCATTTCCACATTCTCTAACATTGTGACTTTTTCTTGAACTGGTAATAATACTTTTTCCACTTCTATTTGAGAAACAATGGGCCAAAGAGTTGAGGCTTTACTAAAATATAATGTAGAGCACAGAGAAAAAATGTGTGTGAAATAAAGGATTTTAACATTATTAAGGTTGATGGGGCAATTTGAGCTTTGTAATTCAAACAGCAGAGGCAGCGTGTTGTGAAGTAGAAATATATGTACCAGCATGCCTCAACAGAACATGTTAAAACAACATTTTGGGGTTTTCCCCCTGCCACAGATTTAGTTGCACATATTCTTGCGTTTTAAGTATCTCCTAATATATTGAAATGTTGTAAATCTTTAATTGTCTTTGATGAGAATTTAAATCTTCTTTAAATGAGTCAGAATGAGCATAAAGCACTGACACATCTAGTCACATCAAGGTGCTTCAGCTAGTATTCTGCACCCAGCAGTGCTCAAGAGAGGGAAAGATTATAAGAAATGGGGCATGCAAGTGAGTGACACAGTCCCACTCTGGCTTTAGCAGTCTGTCAGCTTAACACTCTCGCTAAATTAGAGGCTGAATCTTGAACATTTTATCCATGTCTCAAAATAGATACAGGACTTTTTTTCTACATTTTTTTCTCATTCATGTAAATCCTTACCCCCGTGATTGCCTCTGACACTCACATTCTCAAATTCTACTGCCACAGTGCTGATCAGCAGCTATTAAAGAAAAGTTGTTTGCTTGCTTGCTTGCTTGTGTGTTCAGCAATTGAAAAAAAAATGGCAGGCAAAGGGCACTTTAAACAATCAGACTGCAGACATTCCCAGCCTTACCTTATGCCTTCCTTCCAGCAAAGTTAGATAAGCAGGTTAAGCTAGATTCCTCTTGAGTTATGGAAATGCAACCAAGTCAAACCAGTTCCATGACAGACTGCTTGCCCTAGTGGCCTCTGCCTTCCTTAGGCTGTATATATCTGCTTCTAGGAATCCCTCTGTATTTGACAAGAGTTTCTGGGCATAATCGTCATAACGATCGACAGCTTCTTCACTTCAGCCACCAAGTCACCAAGTATGAAGTTTCTGGGGCTTGAAATTGTTGTTTTGCTTTTTTTTTTCTTTTTTCTTGGATGAAAAATCCATACAGCAGAAATTTATCCAGGAGACCATCACATACTGCTCACTGGCTTGGAAAGCTATGCCTATAATATTCTTCTTGTGAGCTGCCTAGAACTTCTGAGGGTTTGATGTCTCCTGTCAGTAAAAAAATCACTGTCATTTATTGGTCCCATGCAAAGTTTTTTACTTCTAGGTAAAGCTGAACAATCTTAAATACTGTCTCAAAATATATGATCGTATTAATAAATACAGTCAAAATATAAGGCATAAGAGAAAGGAATTTTCTGGTTTTCCAGACATCAAGCTAACTGAGCTGACTAGTATAGGACAGCTGTTATCTTTCAAGTGACCAGATTTTTTAAATATACTGAAGCTGTTACACTTTCCTAGTTTCCAAGAGATAAGGGGCATGAGTGAAGAATGACTGTTCTTCTGGGTTCTCATAACATACAATTCAGTCAAAAGACACATATGAAATATAGAAACTCAACTATAATAGACTTAACTTCTTTTATAAAGACACTATTGTACTGAGTTGTCTTACTGTAAGGAATAGAAAAGCCTAGATATGGGGAAGTAAAAGGAAAACACAAAGGGAATAGAAAGCAACTACTCTTCTCCAGGAAACAATGAAATTAAAGTTAGAAAATGAAAATGAAATGAATAAAAATTTTACATTAAAATAATTGAACTGGAGAGAGAGACAATGCTGCTGTTTGTGTATTGGTACTGAAAATTCAGACACAGAAGAGGATTCTGCATCCCCTGATTCACTGTAATTGGGCTCTTAACAGAGAGATTCAGAGCCAGCATCAGGCTATTCCACTTAATAGTCAGTCCTGTTAATGTACCAAGGAGCCTTTCTTGGTACAAGAATGACTCTACAGTTCAGAAGTGTTAGGCATCCCAGATGTATTTACTCTTCCAGAAAGAAAACGTTCTCTCACAAAATATCCCAACAAAACTTGTTTTCATGTCCCAGATAATAAAGATGAGTCACAGATGTTTTGCCAACATAAGAAATTAACTGCAAAGGAAAAATACTGCAATGTGAAAGTTGTCTCTGAAGTTATTATGGGAAAGATGAGGGACAAGTGTGTCAAACCATGACAACAAGGGTAGAGGCAGGGTAGTTTAGGAGAAGAATGGTAGGATAGTAACTGTTGAGTTAGAAGTTATCTACAAGCCATTTACCATTGACATACTGCAATTACCATATAAATTGTCAAAAATTGAACACCTTTTCTTAAGTAATAACAATAGTGAGCCTTAGAAAAATTCTTTTTTCATAGTGATTAGTTTTTCACATTCACAATATTAGTCTGTTGAAGCAGTAGACACTTTACTGCCATAGTTAAATGCAGGCATTGTTATAGTGCAAAAAAACTCAACAGCAACAACAAAAATAATACCCCAAAAAGCTTTTCTGACTTCCTTGGAAACCCTTCTTCAGGCATACCCCTTTCCATAACCTGAGGCTGTTCCTTAATTTAGAAGTTAGGTCTTCTGTCTGCTGGACAGAAGCTTGAGCACATACCAAGATTTTAGCCTTATAGTGCACCCATTGACTTCCCTGGGATGTGTCAAAGCACAGATTTGTAACATGGATCAAAACCTAGCTTGGAGACAGAAAGTTGAGAGTAGGATTAAATGATCAATTTTCAGTCTTAGATAAAGGTTAATGGTGAGGCCCTCAAGGCTCAAGAGTAGGTGTCACCATGTTTAATGGTCTGGGAAGAGGATGAGTAGTGAGAAGCAACTGGCAGATGCCACAAAGATGCTTAAAAGGGTCAAACCCATGATGGACTGTTAGTTTCTTCACAGGGCCCTAAAGGAGCCAAAAGGATGGGCAATGTGAGGATAGTAAAAAGCAAAGTAAAAAAGTAAGAGGGATTTTTGTGGTTTTTTCTTTGAGTATTGATAAATAGAAGCTATTTTTGAAGGAAGAAGGAAAAGAAACACTGCACAAGGCTCAACAAGATTCATATTTAATTAACAGATCATTAAGAGAACTTGGAGAAATATCTAACCATTACTTTAAAAATTAAAATATTTGGAGATGCCTAATATAGATCTACAGGTGGACAACCAAAATGATAACTCATGAAAACTGGGTGATTGCCATGGATACTGAACTAGATAAACCTTGAGTCTGGTTCAGTACTGTGAAGTCATGCTCCAAGCAGCCAAGGATCCTTGATGAGTATGTCCTTGGTGAGTGGGTTCCTTAATTTACTGCAAATAAGATTTAGTTAATTGAGCGTAATTCTTTAGTTCACTTGTGAATATATTTTCAAATTGAAAGGTAAGAGGTAGAATTATCAGTTCTGAAGCTGTTGATACCCTTTGAAATGAGATAAACCTGAGTGTTTTGGGAGGTGTGCTCCTTAAGCTGAAGACCAGATGCTTTGCAGAATTAATGAGTCAAAATGATAACTTGAAAGCATAGTGGGCAAAGCATCACTATTATACCAATCATTTGATGCCAAACACTGGACATATCAGGGACTCAAAACTGAAGGGGCAGATTGTAGCTAGAAAGAAGCAACATCCTCCAAAAGGAGGAAATCACTGAGGCAGAGAGAAGCAAAAGGCCTCTCCAGTTTGTGCTGATGTCAGCCATTGTGTCACTGCTCAGTGATCACCAGGAGTACAACTGCATTCCCAGCACACATCTTGTACCAAGCTACAGGAACTGTCCTCCACCTTCTTCTAAATACTATATATAGGGTAAAGAAATCGTACATGAAGGAATCATATACCTAATTGCCGAAAAAAAAAAAGATTTGTGTTTAATAAGTGCACAAAAATCACAAAGACTATAGCATTTAGTGAGAACATTTTGCAAAGAGATACAAAGTAACAAGGGAGAGTTATTATTGCTTTTGAAATACTGCATCTCCGATTTTATTTTTGTACATATGTTTTATTCAGAAATTTCAATAAATTCTGATTACATTCAATAGACAACAGGAAGACTCTCCTAATTAATTTTTCAATATTTAATAAAAGACTGATTAAGGTTAGAGACAGTTTCTAAAACAACTGAGACATAAACATTCAAATGTATATGTGATTAATTTTCTTTCAATGGGAGATTAATTTCTGGGTTTTTATCAAGTGAAATAAAATTAAATTTATCAAATTACATTTAATCCAAAATATGTTATGCATATTAATTTGGCTGACTTTCTTGTTTCAGGGGAAAAAAAAAAGCAAATTCCTTTTTATGCCCCAGCTCACAGACCATCTTCCAGATGGAAAAGGTCTTTAGCAGCAAAACAGGACAAAATCCACCATTTCTGTTGCAAATGAGACATACCATAGCACTGAGATTGTGACTGGCACTGGCTGTTTTCTAATCTTCCTCATAGTGTTATTGCTCTTCTGAGACCTATTATCAGATGGAGCCTGCTATAAATCTGGTCCCCAAATCAGGGATCAACAAATGATACCATGACTTGGCCACTGTAGGTGGTAAAAAACTGTGGCTGCAGGACTGAAGCTATGACAGATGCCACGAGGGATACAGCAGCTAGGTGACAGTCACTAAAGCATCCTTCTGAACACAGCCTTGTCCACTGAAAATTCTGAATGCTTTCTGAAACCAGTCATCATTTGACCCAACCATAAATGGATGCCTGATTGCTTATTTTGTGGAGCCAAAGGCAGTGAATTAGGATGTTGTCCTTATCACACACTTGTGTTTTGCTGGCTAGAAAACTGGTATGCCTGAACCAATTAAACCAGTGAACAGTTTGGGCTTAGATGGATCTTTGACCTCTGCCTGTGAAGGAAATTTAATCTTGACATCCATCAGTAAAAGTGCTGTAGGGCCCAATTAGGCTTTACTCTGCCATTTAGATTGCTTATGTAATACAGATACCATGGCTAGTTTACTTTTCACATTGACAGGTTGCAGCCTACAAACCTTCAGTACAGCCTTGAGCACAGTACTTTGTACTAAAAGTTTGTTGTGTGGTAAAGCAAAATATTTACTTTGTCTTATATGTAGAAATCTCAGAAAATCTGCAGAAAATCTCAGATTCCCAACTTCTCATTTCTCTGATATGCTATTCCTTGTAATTATTTACCCATCAGGGTTTCCAGATTTCTGGACTATTCTTCCAGTGGATAGATTTTTTAATGCTTTCAATCTTTGAATTTAAAAACCCTCTATAAGAAGACGTGATCACCCAAGTGTGTCAAAGGCCATCAGAGGATGCATATAATACTTTGTAAAGTCTGATTCTCAGACAAAAAAAAAAAAAGGAAGAAAGAAAAAAGAAAAAATAACCATTTTCCTTCAGAAAAGGATTATACTGACAGTTAGCACCATTTTCCTGAATACATGAATACATCAAATATCATTTGTTTTTAGATGCATATCTACTTACTTTAATGACAAAAATAAACACCTTATTGTTTGTTTGCTTGTTGATTTGTCTTAGCCCTGCAGAGGTAATATAACCATTTGAGACAGCTGGATACTATTCCATCTTCAGCATCATCGGCAGAATTGCTCGCTAAATCCCCATAGTTACACCTGTTCAAAACCCTTACAGGCAAAACAATCACAGGTACCACTAAGGGCATAATTTAGCCCTTGGAAACTTTGTTACTGTTGATGATTTGTGATGTGGAAAGAAGCCTGCCTGCCTTTTGGAGCCTGGACTGAGTTTCAAAAACTGCAACTCAGGAAAAGCTCATTTCTCTCTTTAGGCAAGCTCCTGGGCTGTGAAAATGAGTATGATGCCTGAACAGAAGAAGACCCTCACTCCATAAAATGGGCTGGTTTCACTGGTGGGCCAGCAGAGCAAGGGCTGGCTCAAATTTCACAATGAAAACTACTGGCAGCCCGAGTTATCTCTGTGTCAGTTTGACAACTCATCCAAATAAACACGTGAGCTGATGATCTGAAGGTAAATATTATGACAGAAAACTTGCTAGGAAAAGGTATCTTCTGTGAGCAAGTAATTTAATATAGAAGATTACTACTTTTACAACATAAACTACATTAAGTACTTGGTGTCAGCAGTTTCAGTATATCCTTCACTGGCAGCAGTAAGTAAGCATCAAAAATCTGACTCACAGGATTAAAGTGGTGAAATCAGTGGGAGACAAAAATTGTTTAGTAGTCTGTGTGCTGGAGTATGAGGTACTTAACACCCATGGCTCTCTAAAAGCCTTCATAATTCCCGCAGTGCCATCTACTGGTCCAGAGCCCAGATGGACCAAGAGTCATTCATTCACATGCCTATCTGTTGCAGACTAATGATGTGATCCTCTCTTAGGATACAAAGAAAACAAATAATTATTATTATTCTAATAGCTCTTCTTGTCTTCTATATTTTTAGGTTAATATTCCTGGTTTCTTTCAAAGATGAATATTTAGTATAAAGGTTGCTTTATGATACAGAATGCTTTTGAAATGAATGCATGTGGTCTACCTGATCTAGAAATTAAATTTTTTAGCTTATCTAAGTGCAGAGATAAACATTTCCTACTTCATTTAGATACAGACATATATTTTGTTTTCACAGAAAACAAGCAGGTGAGCATGTTCGCTTATGTGTGCTTTCCAAGTTCCACAGCTCTATTAATGTCTAATGATTTTCTTACATTTCATAGAAGAATTTAAGAAATTTACATGGGATTTCACACAGTATGAAATAAGCACAGGATGGTAATCACAAAAATTATAAATCTCTAAAATTCTATGAAGGTGTAGGTGTAAAGACTTAAAGAATGCAATTTCCCATCTCAAAACACTGCCAAAGCCACAGATGGAACTTCCCATAAAATAAGAGACCAAACAAAGAATTCCCACAGTGGGAACTTGGGATAAGCACAGAGAGCAACAACAGGAAGATGCTAATTCCAGGCCTGGTAAGGCAGATTTATAATCCAATCTTAACAGCAGGTCAGATCAATCCTTCCGCTGCAGGAGTTAATGGTGAAATCCTGTGGTTCTCATTGTGTGAGACCTTCCCTGGTGTTTAGTAATAGTGATTAATAGATATTTTGGCCCCACTTCTAAAGCTGCAGGAAAGCAATGAAAGACTAATATCGCAGCTTTTTCTCTAATTTATCTTAAAGTATTATTATAGTAACAGTTTTCCCATCCACCTCAACTATGGAGCCCTGTAAGATTTACTATTTTGCTATTTAATATTATTCTACTAGTACTTAAGTTTATTTTGGGGCAAATAAGTTTCAACATAGAAACATAGTGATAAATGAGTATTTATAAAAAGCCAAAAGCAGGATCTCAGCAACTAGCTGAAAATAACATCTGGATGGAAAACAACTGACAGAAGTACAAGCTTGGTGTAAATAAGCTTATTCTGACAATATGAAAACAGAATATTATCGTTTTTACAGTACCCATTTCTGAAGTGATCAGATACCCTCAGAGATAAAGCTGCTTTGCAACACTAGTTGCCCAAATAATCAGTAGAACAGAAAATACAGAGACTTCTGTGCCTAGTCCCAAGATAACATTTTCTTATCTTAGAGAAAGTTTCACAGTCTCCTTCTTTGATTATGGGTATTTATCACAGGTAGGAATGCAGCCTGCAGTCTACATTAAAGTCCTCAAAGGAAGATTTTCAGTAATATTTGGCAAAGTACATTAAGGAAGTCAGGTTCATCTAATACTGTATGCTTTGAATGTGTGAGTTTCTGGTTTTTACTTTTCCTAGACATGGGACCCAGTGGTCATATATTCTAGTATCAGTCAGTTTCAATACAGTATATCTTATAAAACAGGGTATTTGAATGCATACACAGTAGAGATTGTTGAAAAATGTGTTTGTACTTCCCAGTCATCTTCAAAATGACTTTAGTGATTAACCAACAATGTATCTGGACTGAACTATTGCATTTTCTTTTTTATGGTTAATACTCAGAAAGAGGCTTTTCATCAGTCTCCCTCCCCTCTGAATGTCTCTTGCTGACCTCCACTTGTCCTCACACTAGGAGGCTTCATTATTTATTTTGACATTGTCTTTCCTCCTTCTTGACCATGCTGCTTCATATCCTTTCTTAATTCATTTATTCCTCAAAGATTAATTCATTACTCAAAAAGCATTACTTATTTCTCTTTTATTCCTTCCTAGTTGGATATACATGCTTAAAGTAAATGCCTCTAACATCTGTAAGTTTCATCAGCTTAGGTGGCTAAATATTTCTCAGCCATTATCACTGAAGAACATGCAGGCTTTTCTTATAGATTCAGTGAGTTTTGCTATATAAATAAAATAGTTCCCATTAGTGTGATATTCTACCTCCATAATTTATGTTGCTCTTTTCAAAAAATTTTTGCCTTTGCATTTTTATATTGTCTTTGCATTTTTATATTGTATTTGCTAAAATCTGCTTAGGTGTAGAGATGCTGCCAGAAGCCTATTGTTCAAGGAGGTAGTGATCCACATGCTTGCTTTCTTCTTATGTACACTGGTGTAATTTGAATAATGTGTGTCCACCTACCAACAGTCTATGTCAGAGAATCCCTGACCTCACAGGTGTATGACCCAGTTTCATGGATACTATGGGAATGCTCTATAAAATGTCATAATTGTTCAATATATGCATAAGAAATGCACAGTTAATTAATTTACGTGTATTTAGTGTGTATTCAAGTGTAAGTACAGTGTATTGTCTCCTCAAAATGAGATGAGTGACTCTTTGAACCACTGAATCATAGAACAGTTAGGGTTTAAAGGGACCCTACAGATCATTTAGCTCCAACTGCCCAGGCACAGGCAGGGATGCCAATCGCTGTGCCAGGTTTATCAGAAGCCCATCCAACCTGGCCTTGAGTGCTTCCAGGGATAGTGCCTCCACAGCCTCTCTTGGAAACCTGTTCCAGTGCCCCCACAACAAAGAATTTTTTCCTAAAATTTTATCTAAATCTGAACCATTTTGTTTAAAAATATTGCCCCTTGTCCTATCACCATCTGCCCATAAAAAGTCCTTCTCCTTCCTTATATAAGCCCCCTTAAGGTACTGGAAGGCTGAAATTATGTCACTCCAGAGCCTTTTCTTTTGCAGGCTGAACAATCCCACCTCAGCCTGTCTTTATAAGAGAGGTTCTCCATCCCTTTTTCTTATTCATGCCCTTCCTCTAGACCTGTTCTAACAGATCCAAATCTTTCTAGTTCTGAGGGCTCCAGAGCTGGATTCAGCACTCCAAGTGGGATCACACAAGGACAGAATAGAGGGGCAGAATCATCTCCCTTGCCCTGCTGCTTTTGATGCAGCCAGGATACATTTGGCTTTCTGGACTGTGAGTACACATTGTTGGCTCATGTCCAGCCTCTCACCCGTAAGGAACCCCAAGCCCTTCTCTGCAAGGCTGCTCTCAATGAATTCCTTTCCCAGGCTGTACTCATGCCTGAGACTTTCACCAAAATGTTACTTGTACCTATTTGAGTAACTTTATTGAGATATGGGTATTGGTATATATTGTTCAATGGCTCTTCAAGGCTCAGTTTACACTCCAAATTTGGCTGCTCTCAGTGACCCATGAATGGGAGAAAGATGCTATAGAAATGCTAGGTAATTTAGAGCTGGAGAACCTCACCAGAGTTGAGAACTTTGTGACGCTTGCTATGATCCGTGAGGAGGTGTTTGCCCAGTGCTGCAATAACTAGGATTCCCATCATCAGGAAGAATGTGAGGTTACTACCACCTTTTCTATATTTTCCAGCTTTTACTCGTACAATAGTTAAGAAGATTTGAGTGTTGTTGTCTTTCTTACTGTGCACCCAAAAGAATTGTCACCTGAGTGCAAAACAATAGGAAATTGCTATGCCTTCAACATTGCACAAGGAATGAAGAGAAAGCTTCCTTACTATATGAAAAATCTTCTGAGCAGCCTGTAAAGATGGTGAGAATAGTGTGGAGAGAGGTCTTTTCCAAAGGACTTTTAAAACAATCAAAGGAGGAACCACACTGAAGAACGGTCACTAAGGAATGATCATTCCCTTTACATCATAAAGTATTTCCTATTTCCAACAAAAGCATGTGACATTGTATCTTTGTGACATTGATATCTTTGAATATGCCTTGTCATAGTAATTTTACAATTTTTTTGTGAACCTAACCTATCACTCCACTTCTAAGCCAAATTTATACTGCTACAGTTTTTTCACTGGCTGGGATACATTCTCTTCCCAATTTGCAGAAACATAAAAGAGAGAAACCCTACACATCCAAGGTGCCTCAATACAGAAAGGGAAGTTATGCAGAAGACTGAGTCCTACTGCTGCAGATGCTGTTGAAAATGTCTTGATGAAATATAAAAGGCAAAAACATTTGTGAGCAAGCCTATGAATCAGAAAGGGAAGGTGGGGCTACAAATAAAGGAGAAACTTCTCTCTGAAGTGCAGAGGGCTCGCTGGACACAGAGATTTTTCTGTCTATGCTGCTCGGCTAAGCTTTCTGTTTTATTTACATATCATCCTCTGAGGCACAGATCCTTTCATGCCCTTTGTACTTAGGATTAGTGCTTCTGTCTAATCAGGGAGAAACTAGGAATAAATCCATCTTTCTCTACAACATTAGGGATTTCTGAAACCGTGCATCTCAAACTAGATGTAATTCATATATGCAGGAAGAAAGTGAACTTATCTTGGATTCAGGAATGGAAACAAAATTAAGTGGAAATTGAATACTTCTGAGTGCAAATGTAACCCTGTGATCCCCTCTAATTCATCTTGGTTCAAAGCCAAGCAAGGAAGCTTAGACCACTTCAGCAGCTGTTTAATCTGTTTGATTTTGCAGTTGGAATCAACTAGTCAATATGAATGTGAGACAGTTTAAGGATACAGCCTTTATTGGCTATATTTCTTAGTCACTCACTTCTGTGGATGCTTCTAGCTAGCAGAGGAACAGTCAGACTGGTCAGATTAAGCCACAGCAGTTTAAACAAGTCTCTTTGATTTTGTACAGTAACAGAAGAGATGAGCACTGAGGCAATCTCATCAGTGACAAAATGACAAATAGGAGCTTGGGCTGGTAATGGCTATGCCTAACTCAGAGGGTTCTTCCCATCCAGAGCGAAGCTCAAGAAGCTCAACAGATTAATTCATCTGCTGGCAGTGTCAGCTGCGCCTTCATTCTCTGTAAAATGCTATGTCCTAGTTGAAAGAACTCATGACTTAAACCTACAAGCTTCATAACTGTACTGCCAGGGAATAGAAACCATTGCTCAACTGTTTAGTCCTCAGCTTTCTTGACATGTGATGTGTTACTTAAAATTATTTCGACCAAAAAAAATGCCCCAAAAAACAGAAGAGTAACTTTCCCAAGGTCCTGATCCATATCTGGATAAACAAAGATAAAAATTCATCTGAAAATTGTCCAACTTATTTCCTCAGTGATGTGTGAGAAATATCACTCAGGATAATAGAGTAGCATAAAGGAAAGAACCATTTTTTACACAAATTTCGCTATGTTATAAATTTTTGGCAGTAGACATAAAAGAAAGAGCAGATTGAATTCTGTAACCTTGAATAACTTTGCAGGGCTTGCTGTTGGGGGTCATGCAGACTCTATGTGCAAACTGTTTAAATTTTATATGGATGTTGTTGTGACACAATGAATATGGAACAGTGTCATTGTTCAAATCAGGAATGCCTTAAACTTTGACTCACAACAGCCTTTTTACTCCCTTCTCTAATTACAAATTCTGCCATATGAAAGGTCAAGAAACTGTGAGGTAGGACAGCGGGTAAGACAGAGGGAGAGCACTCCTTTGGTTTGGCTTTGACCTAAATCAAGCTGACAAGTCAGCCAGTCGTCTTAACTCCAGGATGTTTCTGAGTAAAGACTTTCAAACTCTGAAGCAATTTTCAGAAATCAGTTGGCAATGAGTGGATACCGAGACATTAGTCTTAGACCATTGAAAATGTAAATGTTTATACTCATAAATGTTTATAATGTCAGATAGATGTTAATTTAGTGGCCTAGTAATATCATCACTTACATTTCCTGAGGTACATTCTGTTCTATTTTAAAACCAATTACAACCCTCCCAATTATTCTAATTTAAAAAAAAAAATGGTTTTAAGAACTTAACAGTTACTGTTATCCCAATTGTCATTCATTAATCCTCTAACACTTTTTGAGAAAGATAAATGCAATAATTCCCAGTGACTATCAGTTGATGCAGAGATACTCAAGACCCAATTTTAGCAGAACTTAGATACCTAAGTCACATATTCATTGATTTGTCTTCTGATGGAACATAGGGATAGAATCAGCATCAAACTCAGGTTTTTTCAAATCCAAAGTCAGGACCTGAGGTTCTGGTATTAAATATTATCAATATTCACCCTTGTTGTGAGATCTGGGGGTTGCTGAATTCATTAGACAGATTCCAAATGACAATTTAGGAATAAAAGTGACCTTGTCAAGAACCTATGAAAGTCTTAAGCTTCTCCAACTGTAGTTCTCTTAAGACTATAGCTATAAGAATTACTGCCTTATTACGTACTTTTTTTTGCCTTCAAAATTGTTTAAAATTTTCTTTTTGTTTTCTCCATCACTTCACATATGGGAAGTTCTTTGGAAAGTCACTATTTTATGTTTGATAGGTATACCACAGGGGCTTGTAGTTTGTGCTCAGACCTTCTTGTGAAGAAGGATGGGGTTTCGAGAACAAGAAAATCATAAAATATGCATCAGAGAAAGGAAGGTTTTAAAGCCGTGCAAAATTCATATGCAAAATCCCCTGCTGAAAAAGAGTCTAAATTGGATATAAAATAATTCAGAGGAAATGAGGGAAAAAAAGAAAGGGAGGGGAAGAATATGTCAGACCACAAAGTCCTTTTACAGGTGAAATTCAGAAGCTCATTAATCAACTATAAAAAAGTGCTGCAGGCTACGAGTTAGAATTCCAGTTCCTAGATTTGAATCAGGATATGTTTGTTTGATTGCTTTAAACACAAACATGAGAGAAATTGTTCCTTTTTTTAAAATCAGTTGAGTAATGGTGAACAAATTCACTTAGGCTCTTTTTTTCCCCTTTTTATTGCATCTACAGTATCTCTTAAAATGAAACTTTAAGTCAATAATTTAAGAATTGAAAAATGTACATCTTTGTAGGAATTGTTGCTCTTGGGTCAAAGTCTACTTTTTAAAAAATACTAAAATATTTATATTTGCATGGTGAGACATAATATTTTATTCATGGGCTGAAAATACCATTTAAATAACAGTATGAATTATTTTTTCAGACTCACTGAATGAACATTTTATACCTTGGATAGAAAGCCTCAGTACAAGAATACCCATTCCCCTGCTGCTACAGGGCCATCAGCTGAAATGCTGCCCAATATAATCTCTGAAGAACTAGCAAGTCTCTGAAAAAATCCTGAAATAGATGGAAAAATGATCTTCGTGGAGAGAAAATAAGATAATCAATGGCACTTGTTGTGTCTGGTTGATTGCTAGAACCAATTGAATAATATAAAGTAATCCTTGAAAACTGCAAGGGACATCCTCAAAGCCAAAAAGGAAGCAAAGACGGACATGGTAAGGTGAAGGCAGAAAATGGGCATGTTGCTACACTCAAGGCAGCGATTGCCAAGTACCAGATAGGAATCACTGCATCCTCACATGGATGCTGCTTCCAGTTCCTGTGGTGTAACAGCACACACTCCCCGAAATAGATATTTCCATGTGGCAGTAGCTAAATGCTGCTATAATAACAACCAACCAAAAAAGGGGCAGGATGACATACCACACAGGACTACTTCCCACAATCCAGATAACAAATCTGTGGAAAAAAAACCAGATGACATAAGACTTCTGCTACTAATTCTAAAAATCATGGACCTCATTGACCTTCAGAAGCTGAGCAAAGCACATAGACTGAGCACAGTCCTCACTTCAGGCTTCAGTCTGGCACTGTCTTATCAGAGTATCCAGTTCTTCCACATTGCCTGAATCTAGCAGCAGTGCCATGGCAGGCTCAGACATGTAGAAGCTGCCAGAAAGAAGAGATGAACTGGCAGGACACAGAAGGATGTTGTATCACTACTGCTTTCCACAATAGCAGCTTAGCATGTGACCCTTCTTGCAATCTGCTCTTTCTCAAGTACGTGCAGCATGTGTTTTGTGAGGAGACCTAAGATTTCAGGAACACATTTTATGTGCCAAGACATTAGGAGTTTTCTGGGCAGTGTATCTTATTTGCCTGTTCCACTCATGACAAGTAACCTCTCTTCAGCAGGCTCAGAGGACACTTAGGAAATCAGGCATTAATAGCAAGATAGAAATTCTCCTGCCTACATTACAAATCTTGCTCCCAAGGGTTTCTGCTTGTGCTAGGGCTCTCAACAGCTCATTTGTTGGCTGCAACAGTTAGGCTTCTATGAAAATGCCAGCTATGGAAGCATAGATGCCTTAGGGAGCTTAGGCAAGCAGGGAGAGCAGTTGCCAGCTCTGAGCAGGTTACTCTTGCCTACCTGGTGCACTTTAGTGGCTATTTTCTTGCTCCAGTGTCAAAATCCCTTTTAAAAGCCTGGCCAGAGGCTCTTAGTGCTCAATATACAAATAAACCCGTTAATAGTTTGTCACTACGGGACTGATTTTCGCAGCAGGGTTTCCATATATGGAGCCAATAAATAAGCAATGGCAAGAAAATAAATTCTGTATTTGATTCTCTGATATTGTTCCACAGCACTGTTTCCAAAAAGGCAAACAAGAGTGAGAGTACTTCAGTTTTATCTATTTCCAAAAAAAAAAAAAAAAAAGAAAAAGAAAAAAAAAGGGGGAGAGAGAGAAAGAATTCATTTGCAGAGACAAAAATAAATAAAATACTCATTTCAGTCCTTGCTTACTTGGGCAGTCATATCATGTGAACAAAATTACATATATGAACTGGATTATTTGTTCATTTATGTCTATGAAAGCAGCAACTTGGGGAAAGTATATAAAAGCACCTCAAAATACATCAAAATTCAACACTTTTCCCCCCCTATTTTCTATACCCATGCCAAATACAGCTCTTTGAAACAGTCAATGTGCAGAGCAAACAGGAAACGTCTATAATAACCTTAGACTCTCTTTCATTCTGCCTCCATGCCCTGAAAAAGGCAGTCCTGATGCAGCTGTGGCTGACACAGCCAGCTTCCAGCACAGCCTCTGCTACTGAGCAGAAGTAGCCATGGTGATAGTGAGGGGGAGATGACTGCATGAACAGTGTTAAGTGGATTCAGATATGTTCCCTTGGAAAGTATTTATCAGTTAGGACAAATTGGGGCAGCTCTTAAGGTGCTTTGACCTATCTAAGGGTAATTTGGACAGGGCACGGTACCCTAATTACTGTGACAAAGTTCATCCTTTTGGCTGTATACAGCACTGTGGGCTGAGCACCAACAACTCTAAATAATTAAATTGCACTATTAATATTCAGCAACGACACCATCTGATTCAGTGGACATGAAGAAGCAGACTGCCTAGGTGTCATAAGTATGGATGGAATATAACTTCTGCATCCCAAAGCAGGAAATGCCTGATAATCTTATTCTGAACTGCAGCTTCAAAGGTCAAAAAACTCTTAGGGAAAATGCAGCAGGGAATATGGCGTGTATCCCATAAGAAAGAAAATCTGAAACGCAATGAAGAACTTTGAATTTAAATAGCCTTAATAAGGGGATAAATGAAAAACAAAAGATGTAAAATTAAACTCCTAAACATGTATTTAAAGAAGAGAAAAAAGCAAAAGCTTAGACGATAGTGGGTCCTAGAGGATACAAGCATTTTAAAAAGTCATAAAATATGACCCAAACTGAGGAAAAATGTGAGCAAACTGGGGGGAAAAAGCCAATTTAAACAGTGGTATTCAAAGAACAAAATAACAGATTTGTAAGGAGAGTTTTTAGCTTGAAACAAACTGGTACATTTCTTGAAGCAAATGCAAGCAAAACACAACCTGGTTGTTACATTTATTTTTCTCCAAACCTGCAAAGCAGAAGAAGGAACATGGCAAAAAAGTGAAAGGATAGGGAAAAACAGCAAAATAACATGGCAAATAAGTGAAAGACTACCACTTATCTACTAATGTCTCTCTCTCTTACAAATTGGTCCTTGCTACTTTTCCAAAACCGAGGTGTTCCCTCTTATTTTTATCCCCTCTACAACCTTCTCTCACAGTTTAAAATAACTTTGTGCTATTTTAAAAGATCAAAGAGTAAAAGCAAAAAAAAAAAAAAAAAAAAAAAAAAAAAAAAAAAAATCAACACACAACTCCCCCCAGAAAATACACGCTTGCATATCTCTTGAAACTTTCCTGGCTGGTCTCCAGTCTATTCAAAGTGCTCATCACCACCATTCACAGCATTTCCTTGTCCTGCCCTGATGACAAGCAGTGATTGCACAGGGAAGTGCTCTGGGGAAGCTGGAGCACTGAGTTGTGCCAGGTAGCAGAAGGCTCACACATGCCACCATGCAGAACTCTTTAGAAGCCAACAAACACCACAGAGTGGGAAACAGCATTGATCAAAAGCAAACAATCTACTAATACCACCAAAGCAGCCTGTCAAAATCAAGCTACTAACTGAAATGTAATTAGGTTTATCTGATGAACAATATAGTAGTACAATGAGCCATTATAATAGTCTTAGCAGGAGGGACAATTTTTTTTTTTTGTTTCTGATGGTAACTCTTGGAGAACATTGGTGCAATAAAGAAAATATTTTCTGTGATTGTCTGAGACAGTGTAGCACAATTAAACTTTATGCCAAAAGATGGCATTGAGAAAGAAAAGAATGAGGAAAATTAGGATTTCTAAGCATCCTAGAGAAATTTATATCCACATTTCTACTTTTTTACAATACAAGAATTAGGGAGTTCCTGATGAAATGTGCAGACAGCATCCCCTGGCAGGTGATAATGTAAGATTTAGCATTCTTTTTCTGTCCCTTATCTGATGTCCCTTTCTCTGAATAGTTTTTCTTCAGCTCATTATTCTTCCTTTGGTTTAAAAAATTTTCTTTAGCCAGACAAAAGTGCCTCTAACTGTGAATTTGTACTATAAAAGCAGCTATTAAAAACAATCCCAAATAGGAACAATATTTCTAGATCTTTATTTGGCCAATAGTACTATGTGGTTTGACTGCTTGTCCTTAGTGCAGAGATTAAAAAATGCATCTTCTGTAATCTGTTGCAGAAGATGCACACCTGCTGCTCTCTGTTTCTCTGTGTTCATGCTGTGTGAACTTATTGTTTGGTCTTCGAGGAACCATGATAGCATTCCTGTGACAAATTAAATTTTTTGGAATACCACTTCAGCTCAACTACATTTTCTTCCTTTTCCAAATATAGCAGAAATCTTTCACCATCTTTGTTATGATGACACAAAGAGTTCCTGAAACACTGGAATTTATTCTATTCTCTCCTAAAGGAAAAGCACAGAAGGTAGTTAAAATGAGTACTTTACTGTGGAGTTCACATTTCCAACTCTTTACTGTCCTTTTTAAATGCTTAAAAGACTTTCAGCAGTGACTATTTGCCGTGAACTAACTAAGCTTTACTCATCACAAGTTGATTCTCACTCAAATAAATGTTGCTTTACATCTCATCAGTCCTAGTGACACTCTGGCAAATATGAGGGTGAACTGCTGCTATAGACAGTCAAATATCACTACTAAGACTTTCACAGATTTCCACAGATATTCAGTGATGTAATTTATTATACTTTGTTCTTATTCATAAAAACAGAAGAATTATACTAGGTACAAATAGAATTATACTTGGTACAAATATACTGTATTTGCACCTCCTTATGTGAAAACCTGCCCACTATATGGCTCTTGATTGGTTTCCCTATCTCATCAATTAAGTATTTTCTCTCAACTGTAAAACCTAAATAGTTTAGGCAACATATAAGTCTCTGTGCAACAGCATATTGGCTAATGCCAGAGTAAGAAAATTAAAATATTAATATAAAACTGTTATACAGGAGATATTCACCACTAGCTGTGGTTTCAAATGAGACAAATATTCCTGCCTTGTTCAGTGGTGCACATGGAATTTGGGAGTGTCTGATGAGCTGTGGTGTTTCAAGGACTTAAGTGCAGCTGGGGTCCTTTTTTTCTGTATATGGAAAGACAATTTTGTTCCCCTAGATAAAAGTACCAAAATTTTCAGTCAAACTTCCAAAATTTAGGCACTGTATTTTACAACTAGTAACAAACATTTTCTGGTTGGTTGATCCTTATTTAAGTATGCAAATCATAAATTTTCTAATTGAGTTTTAAAGAAGTTTTTAGACTCTTCCACTCCATATTTCTAAGAAGCATAAGAAAGCAGAACAAGGAAGGTCCATGTCATACCCAAAGCAAAGGCACCAATGCCAGATGAAAATTCTTTTCATCAGTGCTCCTAGACATTCTATTGCAACTAGGTGTTCCATTTTAGTGAAATAAAAAATAACACAAGCAGGCCAAAAACAATCACCTTACCTGTCTTAAAAGCAGGAGGACCCCAAGAACAATTTTTTTTTATTATTTCCCCGTTGCCACACAGACTGTAGAGCCAGTTCAAAGTAATTCTTACTGGTATTTCATAGAAAGATTACCTTTTATTCTGTGTTCACACCATATCACACAAGTGGGTGTTACTCCATCACTCAGCATGCAATTGATATTTCTATTATTACAAAAATTGATTGTAGAAACAGGTTTAACTACTTAATATAGAACTAATTTTCTGAAAGAACTTGAGAGCTTTTAGACAGCACTCCTACACCATTGATTTCCTGGGTCATCCTCATTTTGAAGAATGATCTATAAAAAGCAACAAGTATAGTTTCCAGCCCTCATCCATGCTTTTTGGATGGCAGAGGGACTGAAAACAGTGAAGATTCCCCTTTGCAGTACTACTGAAGGGATCAGTCATCAGGGAACTCAGAGTCAAAGAACCTTTCTCACATGAGAGAGTTAAGCTGTCAATTACTGTCATGATTCATGATCCAGGAGAGTTAGAAGCACTAAAAGCCTTCTCCAGCAAAAGATGACTCCAGTGAATTGATCAAGGTAATCTTTTCTTAAACTGTTTTTGTTTTTCTTGTTTCTTTGGTAGCTCTTCATTGATATTCTTTATATAGCTAGCAAGTGATTTCAGCTTATAAAAATCAGTCTGGGAAGTTATTTTGCTGTCTCTCTGGGGAGAGCATGCTTCTCATTCTAATAAATACTACACTGCATTCATATGTAACAACGTACTTTAAACACAGTTACTTTAAAGACTGTTAGGAGTTTCATGAGGATAAATCTGCATGGTGCTCCCCTGGCTTCTAAGTTACCCATCCCTACAGTAGGTGATGTGGGCTTTACAGTTTTCCTTGCACATTCCTGTAACAGGTTAAAATTTGGCTTACCAATAATCACACAGCAGCTGTATATCATTCTGTGCTGAGATATGTGAGTATTATTAGTCTTCACTAGTTCAAATAGAGAACATTCTTCATTATGATAAAGCTGGGGACACACGCCACAAATAGCTCTATTCTTGCATGGTTCTATTTTCTAACTGGTCTTTAAAGAAAATAAAGAATAGAAATCAAAAGAAGAATGGTCCCAAGAATACTCACCATGTGAAGATTAACAAAACCACTCTTAACAAAATAATTTTGGAAAAAGAACTATAATTCAATGGAAATCAAATTTAAAAGTGCAAGTAAAGCATAAAACTAGTTTCACTTTGAAATATTAAAAAATAGTACTGTGGCATGCATAGTTAAATAGCGATAAAATGACAGTTTTGACTCTGAATTAGAAACCTTAACCTTCAAAATATTTAAACATATATTTTTATAAATATTTGCTATATTTTATAAATTTTTGTTTATAAATATAAATTGCATCCCCCTGAATAGGGATGCAACTAAGATCCTTTGAATAGCTTTTCAGAGGCTTAAATATATAGTATCAGACAGTCAAAACTTGCCTGATTTATATGAATTGACATTTTTAAAAGCGCTGGAGTGCATTTATTGTTTTAGCTAATGTAAATTAATCCTATGACACAGTTGTGGACTGCTAGTTTTGATCAGGGTAAAACTCAGAGCATTCAATGGTGATTTTTATTTTTCTGTAAGATTTCTTACTTTCTTGTGAAATTTCAAAGAAAGGATATAAGTTAAAACATTAATTTTATTCAATCTTTATAAAAACATGAACTTATTCAGATGTCTCCAGGTTTCATAAGTAGATGCTGATGACAAAGCACCTCTGTTTAATTATTCATGTTCAGCTCCTGCCTGAAGTTCACGATCAACCTTTTTCCTACTTACAAAACCCTTTTTGTTTCTCTTTTTTTCTACTTTTTTCTAAAGTTATTCTATCATGATCTGAAACAAGTTTCAACTTTGTGATGAATACTACTGGAGAAAGCAGCAGCAATGGAGCTACAACATTCACAGTTCTTGAACTTCCTGTCGTTTGAAATTGCTGATTGTATGTACATAATATTCCTTAATGCATTTTCAAATATTTTTACCTCTGTGTTTCTTCTCAAGCATCATATCAGCACAGTTTAAGGGCATATAATGATATGTTTGTATTTATGCCACTGCAAATAAAACACATTCTCCTCTGTTCATGTTACAATATCATTTACAGTATACTTTCTTAGAAGACTGTTCTGGAAAACTCATTTTAGTAATTTTTTATAATAGTTCCTGTGGTGGTGCCATGTTTGGGAGAATAAAAGAACACATGTAGTGCCAAAACCTTCAACTGGTATCACTGTGATATTTCAACATAAACTTTTGATCTTGCTGAATATTATCTCTACAGCTACTTGTTGCATGGATGCCACTGTCACCATCACCTGCCTAACAACACTGCTGCTAAAGCTGGCACATTCTGGGTTAAAGTTTGAAGCAAGGTGACAGAAAACTTCTGAATACTTCCCTGTTTATGAATCCTTGGCTAGCTGTAACAGATATAGAACAATAAAATCAGGAAGCACACAGAAAAACAACACATCCTTTTTTTTTCTTTTTTTTTGTTAGTGTGGCATCTTTCTCCTCCTTGATAACAGAAATATGCCCAGAGGAAAAGCAGCATGAACTACAAAACCTTGTAGAAATAAATAGTTTTGAATACAAATTCAAGGCCTGAAGACAGGCATAGGGAGCTCTATATGAGCATTAGAAGGAGCAGGAGTTACTGTTCTGTAAAGTGGAGGAAACAGAGTAGGTGAGGCAGTCTGGATGATTGGGTTAATTGACTCAGTTGTTCCCTTTCCATATTATTTCTATACTTGGAGACAGAAATGGATGGCTAGAACCCTGTTGATAGGGATTTTTGGTACTATCTTCTCCTCCTCAAAGATTATTGGAGACACTCTTCAGCTCATCATACTTAAAGAATCACTTCAAATTAAAATGTGAAGAAATTATAAGGGCAGGTTTTCAACCCTTGAACTCATAGCAAAAAACAAGTTTATTTATTTATTTATTTATTTATTTATAAAAAGAAAATAAACCCCACCTAATTTCAAAGCGATTATAACTATGATATCCCAGAGCAATTAATTCTGATTTAAATTCTTAACATTGGAGGAGACATTACTAAATAGGAAATAACTACCACTGGGTTGAGATGAGTTATTTGATAAAATGAACACTCAGGGTACATAATTTATGAGAACGGAGCATGTCTCTCAGAAGTCAATGACTCAATGAATTTTGTAAGCTATTCTTCTGGCAAAAAAAACCCACTGCCCTTCCAGAGCCTAACAATACTATTATATATCAATGCCATCTATAAGCCTAAATATTATCTGGTAACATGAAGATATTTTAGGCTTCTTTAAGTCTATTAGGACTTTCTGATTATTTAGATAGATAAGATTTTTTTTAAAATCAAAGATATTGTTTTATAAACATCACACTGAGAGAATCCAGTCCCACAAAGCAGTTAACATCTCCCACTGCAATTAAAGCAAATCAGAATTGAGGCTCATGAGACCTCTGAGGACTGGGCACAAACACCAGCAAGATAAGTTTTTCCCTACTTACCATCTAAATTCATTGCAAACAAGATCCTCTTCTCTTGAGAGGACAGTTTCTAATTTAAAACCTGATTATCATCCCATTCTTTTTTGCTAGTAACTCAGTCCTAAAAAATTATTATATAGTTTTTTATATTTTTTATAGAAGGAAGAGGATAAAGGAAATTATATTAAATTGGGAATTAGGGTTATCATTGTCATTTGTAAGTGTTCTTAGTTTTCATATTTTCCCTTTTTTGCCCACTCTTCCTTGCCTTTCATCATTATGCACCTCGTCTTCCTCTGTACTTATCTTAATTGGATGCCCTTTCTAAAGAGGAAATATTTTAATCTCTAAATATTATAAACATATATATAAATATGTACACATTTATACAAATAAACAATGCCAATATGTGAATTCCTACAATTTCAGTCCACCCTTCCTAACTTCCCCCTTCAAATTTACACTTCTCATCAGATTGTATGCTAGGCAATGAATTATTTTCTTCCTTATCACAGTCTTATTTTCTCCTACCACTACTAGGAAAATAATCTGAATTCAGTTGTATGTATGTATGTATGTATGTATGTATGTATGTATGTATGTATTTCTTGCCCAATATTGTTACCTAATAATCATAGGTTTTTTAAGAAGACTTTAAAAAGAATCTTTGAAAGTGTGGCATTAGTTAAAGTTCCACATTAGAAGGGAAAATACAGCAGGATAAACAGCATATTTGGTTGGGGACATAGCTACTGCTATAGATTAAAGAAATTAGAAAAGCCACCTCCTCTTTACAAGATTAATTGTGGTGGTGTCGCTTCAGTAGATGTTTTCAAAGAAAAACATCAGCTTAGTAGAAGTTCAACAAGGCAACACAATAGCTGATAAGAGCCATGCTTTGCTCCTGGACTTCCCCATGGGCTGCTGGCATCTGTTGCCTTTCCTGCAGCACCCAAGAAGAACCCAAACCTGATCATTACCTTTCCTTTTACTTGTACAAGATAGGCAATGTAAGAAGTCAGCTCTGACCAAGGGTAAAATCATGCTTTCTTCAGCTTTGCAGTCAGGATCATCTTTCCCTGGAATGAAGAAAATGAATAAATGAATATGCTATAAGGAACTCTGGAAGTCTGGAGCTTCTCAAAGCACAGCTGAGGGAGATGACATTGCTCAGCTCTGAGACATCCTGTCTCATTTCAAACATCTGCAGAGATGGAGAATCCACCACCTCTCTGGGCAGCCTGTGACAGGGCTTGGCCAATCTCACAATGAAAAGCCTTCCCTCCTCAATGTCTAAGCTGCGTTTGCTGCCTCTTCCATCACCATGCACGCTGTGAAGAGTCTGTTTTCAGTACAGCCCTCCTTGCACTGGGTAGTTCCAGGCAGTATAGTAAGGTCTTTTTCTTCAGACTGAGCAAGCCCAGACCTCTCAGCCTCTCCTGTGTGCCCCAGATGGACTTCTATTGGGTGCCTTGTAACAAGCCAGCATGATGGAGGTGCCTTTGCCCCCGCCATCTGTACGGCTCACATACAGATGGCACAACTAAAGACTCTGAAATTAAAACCCTCTCACTAATAGTTTACCTCAGGAGAAAGGACAAAATACAGAGAGACTGAAAAAACTTGAATTCCTTTTCCAGCAGATTCTATGCTATAAAACACATTGCCATTGCTGCTCAGAATTTCTTCCTTGTGCATGTCAGGATCTCTTCAGTAGTGCAGAGTAAGTTTTGTAACGTTATCACCCACAACAAAAATTTATTTTCACATTTTTCATCTAATTAATTACAAAGAAAACAAACTATATTAACTGAATATAAAAGAGAAAGTTTATTTAATTTGTAATATCTGATTAGCAAAACTTCAGGCTGTAATGTTCAGTTACAGATTTGTAACTGATTCTGATTTCTGTCTTCTTGACTGCTATTAGGTATCTTAGACTTTTATTGGCTATGGTAAAACAGATTTTTACTTGCACATTTATGTAATAAGAGATAAAGTTACTCAGTATAATAAAAAGGTTGTATTTTACCATTTTAATAGTTTAAGAATTACATTTATAGATGGTGTTGAGCATTAATCAATTTAACAAAATGTGAGTTGCATGATGGTGGCTTGAGCATTTAATGGAGCAGTACATATGTGAGAGGGAGCTGATGAAAATATCAGTGACACAGAGGATTCCTTATCGTGGTTTAGTGAATTAGATCATTTCCTTTCATATCCTTTGTATCTAGCTCCCAGCATTTCTTTTCATGCAGTGCTGCTGATGCAAAGATCTTCCATAGCCCAGACTAGGCAACAATCTCTCCTTTATGTGGGTTAACCAAAAATTATTACTATGGAGTCCATCTTCTGTCTTTGTTAACAGCTATTTGTTGCAAAGGGAACCCCGCTGGAACAGAACAGACAGATTAATGGGGAAAATGAAATGGCTCTGTACTGCTCTGTCGTCTGTGCCTGCTGAGTCCTGCTATTTCAGCTCACTAGCCAGCTTGGGATGACCTCCACAGCTGATGCAGGGGAAGGGGAAAAAGCTGAGTGAGAGCAAAGGGAGATAAGGGCATATCACACAATGGAAGCCAATTCGTCTTGTTTAAAGGAATGGTGTGGAAAGTAGTGTGGATTGTATTATGGATGGAAGTAGTTGTTTGGAGAGCAAGAAGAAAGAGATCCCTGCCTTGCCCTTAAAATCTTAACTCCTTTTAAGGCAAAGATTTTTTTTTCTCTAAGTTGATAGACCTTTTAAAGGACTTGGCAATCTTTTTGTAATTATTTACATTTATAAATCAAACTGGGTGAGAAGGATTAATGACAGGGCTCTGAAGAGGGTTCAGTTACTTTCAATTTACCATACGGAGAGGATTGTAAATAATATCTTCTGATTTCAGTTTTTTACATGTTAAAAATATGCCCTGAAATAAATGAATGACCTTAAAACACCATTACAAGACCAAATGCCCTGTGTATTTGTACAGGTTTACAGAGTACTTTGGAAAAATTAGTCTGATGTATTTTTTGTTGGCCTGGATGAAAATGTTACAGCTGATCCTGATGCAGAGGGATCAAGGGCTGATTAACCTGTTCTTTTGTTATTCATTTCTATCTGGATTAAACTAGGCCCCTGAATATTCTCATTTAAATAGCAGGTGACATGTTGCTGTGCTGAAGATCATCCAAAGCAGAGTGGACATGAATGACTTCTACCATGCAAGACCCCCCCACAGAGGTTCAAGTTGACATTACAGTCACATGGCCTTAAAAATTCTTACCCCAAATCACAACTTAATGAATATAGACTGAAATTGCCTGCAAATGTTGATTGTCCAAGCCATACTGCTTGTAAGACTGAGAGATTCAACTGGATTTATGATTCTTGTTTTTCTGGGTTACTCCCAACTACTTAAAAGGTGCAGGATTTGGGGATTTTTGAATTTTTTAAATATATTGTGCACTGCGATTCACAAAGAAATAATTTGGAAGTAAAATTCAATAAATTATATCATTTAATATTTCAGTGACACTAACATCTTGTAGATTGCTGTATCAAAATTTATATTCTGGGCATCTTAATTTGGGGGTTGCTATCTAAAGGTTTACAATTAGAAAGTAATTTTTGTTGCAGGCAAACTGACAGACTTCCATTTAACTAAGCATTATTCCTGACCTCTTACTCAGAACAACTTGCACAATATACTACTGGGTTTTTTTAAACAGTGGCTTTCTAGCTGCACTGAAAATTTTCCAGAGGTCTCCTGTCTGGCCTCTGACTGATGGGTTTGTGAAGGTATATTTCTGAAATAAACACATGCAAATACCAACTTCTTCAAGGCATGATGACCTTTTACACAGGATTTCAGTAAATTAAAATTTTAAACCTCAAATCCGTACTGCTATCTCTTCAGTATTGCATGTACTTATAAATATTTCAAAACTAATATCAGAAGAAAATCAGGTTGACCTGGAAATATGTAATGCATATATGAATGGGATTAGAAATGTTATACAAAAAAAGTGTCAAGTTCTATGCCTAACTGTGAGGTAAATTATCCTCATCTTAGTTCTTTCACAGCGATAAATACACAGATCTAGTGCTGATGATCTTTCCTGGGCACAGAATTATTACAAAGTCTTCCACTTCAACAGCCCAGCCATTATGGTTACAGTGTAACATCCATGAAAATGACCACTCGGGTCTCAGAAATAGATAGACTTTAAACTTAGCATTTCTGTATTATTGAGGTGCGATGTTTTCATTCTTCCTGAGTTCTTATGATAGTGATATCAGAACTGAATGTAAGTCTGGTTTCGGAAATGGCTAGGGCTGATTAAGTAACACTGAAATCTGACACAGCTCTTGTACAATTCTAAGCATTTTCTTAATTCAGGAGAAAATAAAATGGGATTGCTATCATTATATATATATATATATATATATATATATATATATATATATATGCTGCAACTACTTTTGTTATGAAATAACTTTGCATGTTTTGGCTTAAGGATGAGAGATATATATTAAAGGAAGTTGAAAAATTAACAAACATATGATTTAATTATGCTCAGTTTAGCCATGAGAGCAATGCAAAAGAAGTCAAGGATCTAAAACCAAAATGCTGCATAGATGAGGTTGTCTACTTGGCCAATCCATTTTTAGGTAGCAGTAGTATTAAAGCAAATCAAATGCTTATCTGAGTTTCCTGGTGTGCTTACATAATCTGATTCTGTATATATCAGCTGAAGAGCAAAGCAATCAAACTGTTTTGAAAATACTTAAGGCAGAGTAAGAAGATGAGTAATGGCCAGTGGGGATTTGTTATGAACCAAATATGTCAACCCAGTCAGATGTCCTCCTGTGACAGGCTTCCAGCCCTTTTGGATAAAGGGAAAAGCAGACAAGCTATGTCTTGAATATGATAAAGTTTCTTGATATTTTTTCAGATTACATTCTTATGAATAACTAAGTGAAAGGATTAGAAGGTGTATACAAACTGTTTGGAGAACTGGACCCTGTAGGATCTACTGTGTGAGATCCTAAAGAGATTTGCTCTGGCTTTTGGGAATAAACAAATATTCATTGTAATAGAGACACACCTTATTTTTTACGATACCAGTAAATTTGCACTGAATTCAATGTTGTTCTGACAAATGAGAAGGGTGTTCTGTGTAAAACCATGGTGCTATTCACTGGGGTTATGTGCAAGGATCCTAGTCAGAAGCAGTTAAACAAACAGGAACAACTGACCAGTTGTTCATACAGACTGAAGGCAAGATGCTGGAGAGCAGCACCATGGAAAGGCACCTGGGGGTCCTGGTCAGTGACAAACTGAACATGAGCCAGCAGTGCCCTGGCAGCCAGGAGGGCCGGCCCTGTCCTGGGGGGCATCAGGGAGAGCATGGCCAGCAGGGCAAGGGAGGGGATTGTCCCACCCTGCCCTGCTCTGGGGTGGGCTCACCTTGAGTCCTGGAGGGCAGGTTTGGATGCCACAATGTAAGAAAGATGTTAAACTATTAGAGAGTGTCCAAAGGAATGCTGTCAAGGTGATCAAAGGCCTTGAGGAGAAGCCATATGAGTGGCTGAGGGTTCTTGGTCTGTTCAGCCTGGAGGACACTGAGGGGGAGCTTCACTGCAGTTACAGCTCCTTGTGAGGGGAAGAGGAGGGGCAGACCCTGATCTCTGTGGTGACCATGACAGGACCCAAGGGAATGGCCTGAAGTTGTGTCAGGGGAGGTTTAGGTTGGATATTAGAAAAAGTTTTTTCACCCACTGGGCACTGGAACAGGCTCCCCAGGGAAGTGGTCACAGCACCAAGACTGACAGAGTACAAGAAACATTTGGACAGCATTCTTGGGCATGTGGTGTGACTCTTGGGGCTGTCCTGTGCAGGGCTGGGAACTGGAATTCAATAACTGTTGTGGGTACCTTCCAATTCAGGACATTCTATGATTCTACGACCAGGACTCAGAAAATTAGTTAGGTGCAGTGGAGCAAAGATAGGCCTGAACTAGACATACTATGCAAAAGAACACACAAAGTGGACAATTGCCTTAATACCATTCTAGGTTGTATGGCCCAGTAGTTTAGCCTACAAAATATATGATGCAAGACAATCCTTTTACTGGTTAAAGCAAATGGAAAAGAGTATTCCAGGAAATATGTAGATTTCTTGAAGTCATGACCAATGACAATATTCAAGATGTCTTGAAAATGTGATCTATGATAGAAAATGGAATTTATTTCTTTTGTTTAGCATCTATAAGGGAAGAGGATAAGAAATAAGGCAATAGATTTAAAGTATGTAAAAACAAACAAAAAAGATTACTGCAGAGAGAAAAGAATAATCTCTTCTTCATGATCATGATGAATAGGAAAAATTCATAGGTACGTATTTCAGCAAGAAAGATTTAGGTTAGATATGAAGGAAAATATTATAGTGAGATGTATAGTGAAGCTTGGGGATGGATTGCCTGGCATTTCGAGAACTGGATATCTTTATTAACAGGTTGGCAAAACATCTATCAAGGTGACACAACTCATAGTTAATCTGGCCTTGAACAATCGGGTGGACTGAGAGAAATATTGAAATTCTCAAACTTCTGATTGTGTGCTCTGATTGTTCAGTCATGGATTATTGTCTGGCCTACAACTTATTTAAAATAATATTGTCTTTAACTCTTCCACACAGTTTAATCATGACTTTCACTTGACTACAAAACTCTTTGCCTGCTTCTTTTTCTTTCTTGCAGCATTACTCTGGACAATCTGCATAGTAACCCCTGCTTGCTACACATTTTTGATTTTTTTACATTCTCCATAAAAGTTCACCCTGCATTTGAACTTCTGGAAATTACTGGAATTCAACTGTTACGAAGAAAAAAAATTATTTTATATCATTCTATTTTAATTTTTTTTACATAATCTACATGAATATATCAGATTTTTCATGTAATTGTGCATCTATCAATATCATATGTCTTTTTTCCCCCTTTTTTTACAATTCCTTAAAATTCCTCACAATCTGTTTGGCTCTTGATTTCCTTAAAAATTATGAAATGTTCATTTTTTTTAATCTTACTCCAGATTTTATAGAATTCTTGATTGATTATATCCATAAATATGTTTTTATGCTGATAAACTGAAAAAATGACATAACAGCCATTTTTCTTAGAGACTTCACAACACTTTCATACCGCCACCTTAGTTCCTTATTAGTCATTCCTTCTTTTTCTATCAAGTTATTTCCTTTTAAACAGCACACTCCATATTTTCACTGTTTTCTCTATAATACATAATTTTATAGTCAGCTTGGAACCATCATACTGTGAATTCCTTATTTCTATTGGTCATCAAGTCAAAAGGAATAGTTCAGCTTTACCAAGAGTCAAGAAGCCTCAAATAAACATTCTCTTAGATTTATAGACATTCTGCTACTTGCACATACTTTCGGTTTTATTTCTTTTTTTTTTTCTTTTTTTTTTCTTTTTTTTTTTTTTTTTGATAGGAAGCACTGAATGGAAAAAGAATTGGACTGAATTTTCAGTGAATAATAACAGAACTAGTAGGATTAGACACCAATCCAATTTGCATTAAGACAGCCGCATAATGCATAAACCATACTCTAATAGACACGACAACAGAAAAAAATTACAGGATTTCAATCTCTTTGCCTTTAGTGTAACATCTATATGGAACTGTAAAAAAACTGCATTTTTTACTCTGTCAAATTTTTTTCAAGTGAGTTCCAGTGTAAAGAACAACAATTTCCTCACATGATCATTCATTATCTATACAGGTGCACATCACTAATAAATATGCAGTTCCTATATAAGCTAACAGAGTAAGATTCCTCCTTTGTTATACTGACACCAGAGTTTTCTTCACATTTGCAAATGATGGATTCAGAGCAGCATCTGAGAATGGCAGGAGATTTCAGATTCTCCTATACTCTTGACCAATTTTGATAGGACTGTGACATGCTGTATGAAATATAAACGATTCAGTGCAGGGAAACTACAGCCTATAATGGTGCACAGGAATGGCATTTGAAACTGACAGATATGAAAAAAGTCTTCCCCTGAGGAAAAATTGAGAACATCTTAGCATTGTTCAGGCAGAAAAAAAAAAAATCATTTATTTTCTTTTATTTTTATCTTTTTCTCCCGAGTGTGTTCCCATTACAACAAAAATAAAATCTAAACTTAACTCTATGATTAAGTGGAGTTAGGTTCTATGCCCAGAAATCATCTGAAATCAATTGAAAAAAATGTTCTTTGATTTTGTAGGGACCAAAACAATGATGATTGTTTAATAGTTTCCCTAACTAAAAAAACAATGATGAATCAATGCTTATCTCATAAAATGTGTTTCATGTTTCATCTGATTTCCTTCTAGCAAGGTATTCTCTCTGCTTTACATTTCATCTCAAATTTTGTCTCAGACTATCAGTTCTCAAAGTTCAAAAGAAAAATGGTCATTTTTTTCTAGGATTTGCCTAAACTATGAAAATTATAAACTGAGTTTTATCAATTAGGTGTACATCTTCTATCCTTAATTTTATTTCACTGTTTCTGATAAGACAAACTCTATGACATGGTATTGTTTCATTCATGTGAAGATGATGAAAACATTTCTATAATGTAAAACAGCAAATAACCTATACAGTGTTCATCTGCTGTATCACTTCAGTGCAAAATTAATGCAAGTGGAAACAAAATCAGTTCTGCTATGTATTCTCATTTTGAAATTATCAGACAACTCAATTATTGCAGATTGTCAAATATAAAATCAAATTATTCAGTCCTTCAAAGTAAGGGTGAAAAGGTCTGATGAGTAAAATATTCAGACTCAACTTCACGGTCATATATTTAACTCTAATGTTAACTCCATCGTGGATAAATACTACTGACAAACAGGCAGTTGTTAAAAGAAATCTGAGGTTTGTCTGAGCCTATGTCAAATCAGTCTATATTCATATAAAACACTTCTTTAATGTTATCTTCCTCCAACAGGTTTTTTAATTATGCAATTATCATTGACCAAGTACTCTGATGCTGATAGACTTATGGTCAATTTTTTACTAAATTTGCATGCAAATGTCACATCATATGGTTCTTTTGCCCAACTCAGTGGTAGAATTTGTTCCCAGATTCAAAACTAAATTGATGTTCAATGGCACATTTCATCTGCTAGGCCTACAGATGGGAAAAGGTTGCAAGTTGTAAGTTTAATTGAGATTTAAAAAATTATAATTATGTAAATGCATTTATGTAATGTAAAATTAAAATATGAAAACAGGATATAAGGGTAAAGAAAGAGAAGTAAGTTTGAATTAAGCTAGAAAATGTCATTATAGGAATAAAATTTTATTTGACTGATATTTCAGAATCTCCCTATCAGCACCTGCATTAACAGCCTGGGCTGTAGCCTGTTGTCTTGGTTGGAATAGGTTTGATGGAAAAAAGGATTTTCCATCAGGCAGATCTGGCAGCAGATAAGGAAGAATACACTGGAACTGGAAGCCACTGGAATTTTCAGGGCTTTGAGACAGAAACATTTCTTTAACTGGAAATAGCTCCCTTCTGCCTCTGAAAGTCATGTTCTCTCCCCACCTCCCTCCCCTGTTGAATCAATGGGACCTGAGAATATTGATCCATTATTTATCTTTGCTCAATGGAGTGGAAACAGAAATATTAGTAAGGAGCTATTGGAGATGTGAACAAGAAAATAACAATTTCACTTTTGGTTTTAGTGTTCAAAACTGTCAAGGAGACTGTATTAATGGGAGTAGAATCCCTCTGACTACTCTAAGAATCCACCCATACTTAGAGTGAACACTTCTAAATGTGATAAATTCTATTTCTCATTAATCTTATCACCGAAATCACAAAGAGATAGAAATCACCCGGGAAAAATCTTTTGAATGGTCAAACCTTCTTTCACAGTGCCAGTGACAAGAGAATTTCTGATTCACATGCCCAAATATTTCCTGCAGAAACACAATGCCTACACAACTACATCAGTTGCAATTATTATTGTTTTGTCTATTGGGGATTTTTTTCTATATTAATGTCTGGTTTTTCATAATGGTTATTTAACTGCAAGATAGATTTAACACTTAACTTTTGCTAGATATTTTTTTCCACCAGGTAATTTACCCATTTAAAATATATTTGCTAATTATGTGTGTGTGATGGTATTTAGGATGTAAAGATCTCTTTATTTGGTTCATAGTAATTAATTAGTTTTCACTTGAGTGTTTTTCTAGCTGTGATATTATGAGATGTTGAAAATGATAATTGATAGATTTGGTTAAGTATATTTCACTAATTAGGGTGCTCTGGGGATTTGTAATTGATTTAATTGAAGGAGTTAGTAGATATATGGGTAGCATATAAAAAAAGAGCACATGAGACTGTGGGAGACAGATATTTGGAAACAGAATAACTAGCTGAGAAATTATGTTTTAGCTGTTGACTGTTCATAAGGACTTGATCACAAATATAAGAATTTTTTCCTAATTTTGCATTGCATGTTAACTTAGAAAATGTTATTCTGTAGGACTTTATTTTAATACATAAACATTTTTTGTATATGGACACTTGCATATATTAATTATATATATACATGTATGTAAATCTATAAACACATATATATACATTCTACATGCCTATCTATTTATAAGCATTTAACTTTTGAATATCTGGTCTCTTTCCTGTTTTGTACTCTGTGTAAGAATATACTCATATGTACAAACCTATTCAAACACACTTATGTCATATTTGCAATTTACATATTCCCACGAGGTAGAGAAGGTAAGGGAGATAACTTCTTCTCAGAGAAGGAGTAAGCAAAGTGATAGCACAAACTTGACAGAGAGGAGCAAACATTAAGTATATAAAAAAAATCTGAGGAGTTTATGAGAGGAACAAAGAGGACTGGAGCCAAAGCTGCATGCCAAGTATTGCTCAGCCACATGGACCAGGGAAAACAATATTAACTTAATTGACCTTCTTTCAGTCTGTGTTTCTGTATCTCCTCACATCAGAGTTGCCGTGTCCTTGTGGACAGTGTCTGCAAAGGGAGCCATCAGCATTTGTTGGCCGCAGAAGGGGGAGCAGGGAAGGCCCACGGATAGCACGGCCCACGCCCACATCACTGGGGCAGTGATGCTGTGTGGGTCCCTCCTTCCTCCATGGGCAGGGGTCCTCCCATCAGGGTGGCTGCACCTGGTCTCTCGCAGGGATGGCTAACACTGCTAAATCACTGGAAACAAAGCTGCAGGCAGGTCAGGAAAAGCTGAGTCTCGTCTCAGCCCTGAAACCCAGTAAATCCAGCACAAAGATTATGCCCAGATACCAACAACACTTTATTCCAGGGATATGTAACTAAAAATCACAGCATATGGCAAGTATTATTGATATGATTAATTGTCTTATAATACATCTTAGTCTTGCAGCCAAGATATGGACACTGTCATTTGTACCTTATAGAGTAAAATCCAGTTTCATGTTTAAGTGGATTAGCAACTACAAATCCTAAAGGAGCAACCCTTGCCTATAGTTTGAAAAATGTTTAAAAAATATATTATTTCAATAAGATTAGTGAAATGAATAGAATTAGGCTAAATATAGCGCACTGAAACTAAAGAAGTTGCAAGAATGTATAACTTAATTCATATCTTGAAAAAGCTGAAATTCTCAGGGCAAGTTGAGAGGAATAATAAGATGCTGAAAGTGCAGCGAAGGGAATAGAGAGTGTTTAAGGCTAAATTAATGAATAACCAAAGGTTATGCATGTCATGTAGTAATAAATACTGAAAGAATAAAAAAGGTCAGTAGGGATGTACATGAAAGTCTAAAAATAATTGAAGCAGGAAAATAGCCTATCAAAGTTATAAAGTATCCAGAAAGAACTTAGAAGAACTTAGAATGAACCCTGACTGAGAAAAGTAATATGGAAAATAATAAAAGAAAGAGTCAAAGTGATGTAATGTTAGAAGCACCTCTAAAATATTATGCCATTTCTACTTAGTAGGAGGTGTGCTCTTTGCAGCAATGAAATCAGCTCCTTCATTGCTGCAGCTCAGAAGGAAATAGATGTAGATTATTTCAAAAGACTAATCATGAATGAAATAATGAATGAAAGATACTTTAAAGACAGTTTTATCTGTGTTCCAGTATGAAATTGTAAAAGCATCAGGGTACTACTTCAACTCCTTTTTCTAATTCTGGTCTCTCCTCCACAGTATTTTTAATTAAGATTGAATGAAATTGTTCATTTTTTAAAGCATTTTGTTTCAAATCTGAGCACCAGGCAACAGAAAATTTGCCTGTCCCAGGCAAACAGGGACTGTGAACATAAATATAAAAGGGAAATTATCTTATTTCCCTCAACAGCCTAAGTCTTTCTGATTTCAATTCAATGATGGTTAATACAAAATAAAAAGTTGGAACGAACACTGGGTGTCAAATCTGTACTCAAAACAGGAATGACTTTGAATTCAGATCAGCTTTGCAGAATCTTCGCCCATTTCATATACCACCAAGGTTGCTTTGGCAATTTCACCAGGCAGTCTCTTCTAGTGTTTCCTCACCCTTGTGATGAAATAGTTTTCCTTCTAGCTCCCTGTAATTTCCCTGTTGCAAAGTACACAGCTTGCTGTTCTTTCATAGTGTTCAAGAACAGTCTGCCTCTGTTCTTTCTTTAAACACCCGTTGGGTAGTTAAAGACAGCATTAGACAATTCCTTAGCCTTCTCTTTAAGTTGAATGATGTCAGCTTCCTTGGGCTCTTCTCATACATGCTCTTTAATCAGCTTGGTATTGACTTTCTTGTACAGAGAAATGCAAAACTGGACATATATCTTCTCAGGTTGTCTCAGGAATAATCCTTTGATGAATTGGCTTCACTTTATAGATTTGGCCCGGTATCACAGAATCACAGAATGGGTCATGTTCGAAGGGACCACAGTGGGTCATTTGGTCCAACCTCCCTGCTCAAGAAGAGCCATCCAACAGCACATTCCACAGGATTCCACAACCCTCTGGGTAATCTGTTCTGGTGCTCTGTCACATGCACAGAAAAGTTCTGCCTCATATTCAGGTGGAACTTCCTGTGCATCGGTTCCTGCTCCTTGTGTCATGACTTATTACTTGGCACCATCGAGCAGAGCCTGGAGCCATTCTCTGACCCCTTTCTTTGGGTACTGATGGACATTGTTCAAGTCCTTCTCAGTCGTTTCTTCTTGACGCTGAACAGGCCCAGCTCCCTCAGCCTTTCCTCATAAGAGAGGTGCTCCAGTCCCTTAATCATCTTTGTAGCCCTCCACTGGACCCTCTCCAGGAGCTCCACATCACTTTTATCTTAAGGAGCCCCAACTGTGCAGAGCAGTCCAGATGTGGCCTCACCAGGGCTGAGTAGAGGGGCAGGATCTCTTCTCTCAACCTGCAGGCAGTGCTGTCCCTAATGCACCCCAGGATATTACAAAGGTCCATTACTGACTCCCATTCAAACTGCAGTCCCCTGTTCCTCCCTTTTGCCTTAATCTCCAATACTCTCTAAAAAAAGTTTAAGGTGCTACTGGCTAAATTAGTAAGGCTGTTGGCAGATATGCTGTGCCTCTGCTTTTTTATCTGATTCCTGTCCTTTTCCAGCGGTAATTGTTCCTTGAGGAACTGGGGAAAATCCAGTGAGTGGAATGGGGAAGACAGAGCCAGGCCTTCAAGGTGACTGAAAAATATTTCTTAGAGTGGAGAGCAGAGATCGCTGAAAATCACTGAAAGTACTAGAAGACCTTCTTTGGAGAGATATGTAAGACAAAAATAGACTTCTGTATAAATCTGTAGCATTTCTATTCTATCGTGCCCACTTTTTTTTTTTTTTTTCCTGAGAAAACCAAATTATTCTAATTTAAAATTTAATTAAGAAAAGATGGCTTTTTGAGGCTAAAAGCTCTTATGCTCTTCTATGGAGTGTGTACCAGGAAGAAAATGCTTAGGGAAATTCACTTCAAGGTATAGATTACAAATTATCCTGTTGTGGCATTATGATACCATCATGAGTCAGCTACTTTATTTGAGTGCTATTGCAAAATTGTTCCTTTCAGGGCCTCAACACACAAGTGTCCAGAAGAGAGCTAACATAAGCATTCCTCTGCTTAGACACTGTAGGAAAGCCTATAACTCTTCTTCACCTCTGCTTAACACCAGAGATGCTTGCAGTCAAGACTAAGCTGCTTTTCTCCTATAAATGTGTTTCTTAGGTATTTTGAATTATCAAATCATGAAAGCTCAAGAAAAACATGGCTTACTAAAAAGCTTTTAAAACTAATCTGATTCTTCCTTGCAATAAAAATCAGTGCTCATTTGAGAAGGTGCATTTTCATTTCTTCTTGGTCTTGAATTCTAGAGAAAGATAGACTGAAAATAGGTGAAACAAATTCCTTTCAGAGCTTTTTTTTGCTTTTTTTTTTTCCAAACGTATAGTCAGTCTCCAATCCCCTGGCACAGAGATCTGCAGCATCTTTTTGTAAGCAGAGGAAAGCATGTTTCCAGAGTGAGCACCCTTGACCTTCACCTCCCAGTTCCTCTCTCAAAAATTCACATGGCTTCTCCAGAGACCTTTGCCCTTTTCTCTTTTACCAGTTTTAAAGACTAAAAGTCAATCAGATCCAGTTCCATGCTAAAATGAATGTATAAAACCTTTTTGTCTTTCTTTGCTGTAGGTTTCAATGTTTTCCTCCATCATGAACCTCTTTATTGCAAATTTTGGCAATCTTTTAGGTTGTCATTTTCTCCCTGCACAACAAGAGTCTTCCTTGCATTTCATACTGGGTGTGATAGCATTATTGTATTTTCTGCTTGTATTAAAAAATTGCCTCTTGAAAATGTTAGAGAAGAGAAATATATTTTTGAAAAATATGACTGACTGTTCACTTATTACATCATCATAAAATTCTTTTCTTTTTCCCTGAAATCAATTTAGACCAGTATGAACAAAGCAAAATTTAATGTCAAGAATCTACACTTTATCATGTTTTCTGCTGCATCAATGTAGCTGAGTGTTAAGGGTATGAATACTGAAATTAACGTAAATATGCTCTTCTGGAAAATCATCTCCTTGTTTTTTGTTTTCTGCTAGTGTATCCCTGTGTCCTGAAGCTATTTCTATTCCAGTTTATAATTTTTTTTGCCTTTAGATTTCTCCAGTTCTCTGGAGAGTTTGTTCTTTACCTTCTAGGCAACCAGTCTTAAAGAATCAATATGACATAGTTATTTGTTGTTTTTATCTCTCCCATCTTGCTTGCCCTTCTTCCTGCAGTTCTGGCTTTTAAATTAACCCACAACCTCTCTCCAGGCTTTTACATGTTCCTACAAGGCAAAGGAAGAATGAAGCTTATAAGCTGCAGGCTGTAGCTGTCAGAGAATTATGTGCTAACAAACATTTTAAGATAGTGTTCTATTTTATTTGTAAATGATTACTCAAGTTCTAATCTCATGTCAGTGTAAATCCAACCCTATTACTGGTCTAAAATGAGATCAGAATATTTTCCTTTATTTTTTCTTAGTATGGATATCCTACAGTCATTTTGGTGTTTTGTCTAGATTTAAGTATGCAACCGACAAAGAAAATTTTCAGTATTCCAAAATTCTAATAGCAGAAAATTTTTTACTTGCAAAAGAAAAAACTGCTACATCCAATCCTTACAATGAAAAAAATTTGTATGGCTAACACTGATCTAACTGTTGGTACAAAGGAGGTGTCTGCAGAGGCCACAGAAGGGGTCAAGTACACCCCGAGTTAAAAGATGGACAAAGTGAGTGGGTAATCTGTTGGTGGAAAAGCACTGCTATAGAAACTTTAATAATACAAACAGTTAAACAGTTCTCTCAATGTGCTGACTAAAAATTCATCATTTAAGCCCTGCATGTGCTCACTCTGAGTGGAAGATTACCATTGAGGGGAAAAAAATCCTCATGAAGAGGAGTGAGATTCCATAGGACAGAGTGCCACCAGATAAGTGCCTAGGTCTCACACTATTAGGTTATTTCTTTCATTTCCAGATTGTATTTACAGGACAGAATTCTATAAATGTATAACATCATCTTACCTTCTCCATTAAATTTGGGCACATTCTCCTGTGTTTTTGTTGATGCACAAGTATTCACATTAACTTTGGTGAAGGAGATATTAATGCTGCAGTGAGCAAGCAATTCCTCTCCCCAGTAACAAAATAACAGCAGCAAATAAAGGATATTTTCCATGTGCCTGAGCTATGAAGTCCAATGAAAAAAGCCCCTCCAGGCTCTCTCAGAGTTACTAGAGAATACAAAATAAGCCTGAAAGCTACCAATATTTAAATTAGCAGAATCCAGAGGTGTGTTTTTATTGTTTTGTTTATTAATATGAGATAGGATAATCAGGGAGAAAAATGTCATTTGCAAAATTAGACCAAAAATAGCATATTTAAGAGCTCGCTTTCTATTTTCTCAGTGTTTTCTTCACTGAGTTTAATTAAACTCTCCATAGGCTGATGAGAAAACTTCCAATTAAGTTCTCATAATAAAAGAGTAAACATAAAATAACTGCCTTCATGGGTTAGCACATCTGAAAAGTAAATTCTAGTATATTCTAGCAAACTTTAGTGCTATGAAAGAACTGTGTACATTTTTTTTTCAATGTTGTAGGTTTAAAACTGATATATTCACATAATTGAAGCACTATTCTAGTGGAAATGAAAATAGAAAGCAATAAGATTACATTTTTTTATATTTTTAGTACTCTAATTCTCACAGTATCATTATGCAACATGTTGGTGATCCCAGCAACATATTCCAGATGGACTAGTTTGGATGAGTCCAAGGGTCAGGTAATCCTCACTGAAAATTTTGTACAAAGAGTGTCAGAGGTGTGGGATAGGAAGTGAAAGGCTTGAAGGAATGAGGAGGAAAAGAAAGTTATCTGTTGTTTTCAACCAGGTCAGGGGAATATAGCTATATAGCTATATATATTCAATAGCTCTCATCCTGCTACCAGAAACCATGAGACACTCAATAGGTTTGCTGCTTAGCCTTGGAGAATGCTGAGGCCATCCATTGCAGTTATTAGATGTCTGTGTCTGTGTCCATGGTATTCTGCTTCTGGGAGGAAAAAAAAATATTCAAAAGAATGGAAAGAAGGAAACATTCAGCAATATAGTTAAAATCAGTATCTGATATTGATGCCAGGAGTCATGACACTTTGAAGAAGATGAAATTTTGAGAAAACTTTTTCAAATAGCAGATAAGCGCAGCATCTCAATTGGCTTCAGGAGTGATAAGAAAAATTTTCAGACTTTGATGTTCATGGAGCATGTGTTGATATTTTAATAAAAATACATGATGACTCCATATAGTAGGTGTGTTAATGCAGCTACATCCACAAAATCATCTTCCTGAAAAATTTAACTTCCTTGGAAAATGGGAAATATTCAAGTGTTTCTAGAGGTAGAGATGATTTTATCTGCAGTAGTATTTTCATTGACAATCAGACCACTCTGGTCAGCTCCTAAGAATAATAATGTGGGAAAGACAGATCACCTTCTGAACCTCATATTCACATAGAGTTCACGTTCGCTGATCACAGGCAAGGTCTTCATTAGCTTTTTGCTTTTCTCTTAGTTTTGTTTTTTATATTTTTTCATATATTGAAGTGTTATATATTAATAGGACCTTAAGTAGTATCATAACAACCTGAACAATGACCTACCTTTCCCATGTCCCTTCATTTTCACTTCTAACATAGAGCTCATCCTTTCCAGATTGTGCTCTGTCAGAAAATTGCTGAATATGATGCTAAATGCAGATACTAAGAAATATTAGGTGTTAAAGGTTATATAGTTTCAAATAATATTCAATGATAGAAATTGACTATGAATTTATATTAGGCTTAAACAAATACCTGAATATTTGCATTTTTAAAAATGTTTGTATCCTGACTCATAACCCAGAGTTGTCCGATTAAATGGAAATATAAACATCAGTTTTAATTGGGACTTTATAATTTAAAACTGCTAATTATTTGTTATGATACTGTTGATACACCTTGTCTGTAGAATTACAACTTACTGTAAGTTTTCTAACTAAAAAGTGAACTAAAAGATCTAATACGTTTTGTTAGAAATGAGGTTTATTGTGCCATGAGCAAGGCATTAAATAAATGTCTGTTCTGATATGTACCATCCTGGCTTTACTACTCTATGTAGTAAAGGTGTTCTAGCAGAGGAAACTATTCTCAAATTTAAAAATAAACAAAAAGTTTACTTTATTGTGGTGATTTTTATGGACTTCTGCAACCTTATTTCTTACAACTATAAATTCTTGCTGATATTTGCTGTATTTCTGCTCCTACATAAGGTGTCTACAGAACAAGTCTCAATAGTTGGGTCTGATGCAAACTACTGAAGTTATTAGTCACCCATTACTCGAGTGGCTTTTCAATAAGGTCACAGATTTAAGGAAAAAATACTTAGAGAATAAAAGTTACATTACTGGCTTGGAAAAGTCACTGAATGTGCACTTCCTTGATGTGAATTTCTAGTCAGTTAACTGCTAATGGAAGTTGATGTGGTTGTTCAGCCATTTCAAATAAACTTTCTGTCTGAAACACCAATAATTCAACACTATGCCAGAAGGAATGATTTCCAGTAAAAAAAAAAGTTCTTCATTTCCCACTGTACTATCTTATTGTTTTAATTAGTCCAACAAACAGTGGATGATGCATCAGAAGTTAATTTCCTTTCAAACTGTCTTACAAGCTAAATTTCAGAATAAAAATATCAAGTGACCTAGACTTCTTATCCTGGACCTTGGAGGTAGTTTACATCTTTGAAGTGAACATCCCAAACATCTCTACCTACTTTACTTTGGTTCACATTGACAGCTGTCTTGGGACAGATAAGACGGAATCCTTTTACAACAAAACTAAACTTGAGAATCACTTAATTCACAAGCTGAATCTTGTTCTGAAGCAAATAATTCTTCAGATAATGAGGATGACCCTAGAATTAGGTTAGTGAAGAAAGCCCCTGACAACATGCCATGACCACCCCTTATTTTGCTCAGCACATCCATACTTGTTTCTTAGCTCTGTTAGTCCTGTAGGTGTAGCATCATGTGGGATGATAAATTGTTCCTAGTTGAGGCTTTGCAAAGAAACTGGTTACCAGTGTCTACTTGTTTATTTTTATGACATAAATGAGAGTCCTGATGTGCTGGGGCATTCCATGCTAAATATTTTCCATTGGTTCATAAATTTGTTTCCTCTGAAATTAAAATAAACCAAAACGAAAGTGAAAAACCAAGCCAAAGAAACAAACAACAAAAGAAGAACCCATCAGCATACTTCAGACCAACAGGAGCTCTTCAGCTCTCCCATTTCTAAACAGCAACAAAGTGATTCATAAGAAAATTGATTTAAAAGGCCTAATGCTGTTACAATGTAACAGGAATGGATGTTAATGAATTTTGTGATTTGTACTTTACATTCGGGCCTATCTCAGAGTTCCCCTGTGTGAAAGTCATGGCAAACTGGAGCAAGTCCAGCTAAGGACCACTGGGATTTTGAAGCATCCGATATGCAAGGAGGGGCTGAAAGAGCTGGGACTGTCTAGTCTGGAGAACAAAAGGAAAGAACAATCTTATCAATACAAATAGACAACATACTGGCGATACCATTTGAAAATTAAAAAAAATGTTTTTTCATGTGAGAGTGAAACATGAAGTGAACCAGAAGTTCTGGTTGAACACAGAAGCAGGTTACCCAGAGAGCTACCACAATCTTCTGTATTAGAAGTATGAAAACCCTGAGTAAATGTGCTGGGTGACTCCGTTTTGAGCAGATACATTGGACTACATGATCTCCGTAAGTCACTTCCAACCTCAAGCATTCTGTAATTCTGTAGTCTGAAAAATTAAACAACCTGTAACTTAGTAGTGTTAAATACTTAACCTATACAGTGCCTAGAACCGAACATTTTAGGGTCTAATTGCACATTTTAGGTGTAATTGGGTGTAAATACATAGGGTGTAATTGCACATTTTTAGGATACATGAAGAGTAGTGAGTTCAAATCAAAAGTCACTGTGTTTCTCACTTTATCACAAAATCTTTTGGTATTAAAAATATATTGTCATTATTTTCTTTTCAGGTTTTCTTTACTGCTGATTGTGGCCTAGAGATGCACTGTACAAGAGATTATGTTAAAAGATGCTCAAGTATGATTTTATGTTATTTTCCAAGTTTGTCAAAATATGATTGAAATTTTGCAAAAGAAAATATTATTTCTGGCCTGGTCGACAAAAAAAGCAAGCCTCTAATGCATTATAAAGCCTGCAAAAATCTATCTCATTAATAATTTTTTAGAAATTTTCTTATGCATTACTGCAGGATCTACATGATAAAAATTCTGAAAATTATGTCCCATCTCTATATCAATAGTTCTTTAAAGAGGAAACAAAAATACTAAAAAGTAAATTTTTCATGAGTATTGCACTAAATACAGTAATTATTAGATTAAGTAAGTAAACTGAATTATATAGAGTTGTTAATTGGCTAAGATTCCAAAATAACTTTTACTGAACTAAAATGAACAATAAATGGCAAGATGTTGCCATCATAGAGTAGAGTGAACCAGAACTTTCTGCAACAGTAAAATTCAGGTAAAATTCTAAATTTTTCATTGTTAGTGTTCAGGGCTTATATAAGAGTAAAGAATATTTCCAAGGAAATAAAGCTGTATAAAAATATAAAGATAGAAGAACTTAATTTTTCCTCTAACTTCCCCTTAATCAAACAAATATGATTATTTATGGGATTAAAAGAGGCAGTAAACATAAGGCCTAGTTCATGGAGATGGTTCAGGAGAAATGTATAAGTCATGTTGGAGCTGACTCCTCCTAATGGATTTTATTCTTAGAATTGTTAACTAATGCATACCGAAGGGTTCATCTTAAGTGACTTATGTATCTAGGAATGAGCCAGTACAATAGTTTTGATCCGGAAGCTGAAATAAAGCAGTGTTTCTGTCTTATTCTCTATCCTTTAATTATGAACATCATAACCACAAACTTAGCATGTCTTCTAAATTGCTGGAAACTATGTTTTCTGGAGATGTATTTTCTGTTATGGAAGTGTAGGAGATAAGATTTCCGGTAGGTTTTGATTGGCAAGCACTTATTTGTATATAATTTATTGCACACACTAGGTAGTAGGTTGACCTTCATGGTCATCCATTCACAAATTAGAGAGAGCATGGCCAGAATTCTGTCCATGCCTCCACCATACTCCTGCCCCAAACACAAAGGAAACTAAGTTGTTTCCATGACCACATCACTTCTAGTGCATCTGTTGACCCTGACAGCAATATTTTCTTTTACCAAAGAATCTGTGTGGCTTAGAAAGTATAGGAGCAGATAAGATAGAGATAAGCCTAGGCTGATCACTTTGTAACTAATCATCACTTATATTTTGCACAAAGCAAGACAGAGCTTTCAAATAAAAAGACATTTGGCTACTGACTCATTGGTCAGAACTCAAGGTAGAATCAATCAGCTCTTACATGTCAATATAAATATCACTAAAATTGTGTCACAAGCAGTGAGGTTGGGATTTCTAAGCTTTCACCTTAACCTTCCCTTTGTTACATCACCAAAAGAAATTATTGATGAGAATAAAATTGATAGGTAAACTACAGAATCGTGTAGTGATTGGATGGGACCTCCAAAAAAATCATCTGGATCAACCTCACTGTTCAACCAGGGCCACCTAGAGCCAGTTGCTCAAGACCCTGCCGAAAGGACTTTTGAGCATCTCCAAGAAGAGAGAGCATGCAATCTCTCTGGAGCAACCTGTGGTGCTGCTCAGTTACCCTCACAGAGAAAAACATCTCCTGATGTTCAGCTGGAACCTCCTGTGTTTCAGTTTGTGCCCCCTGTCTCCTGGTCTGTTACTGGGCACCACTGAAAACAGCCTAGGTTAATTTTCCTCAGCATCCCCCTTCAAGTGGCTACATATATTAGTAAGATCTCTCTAAGACTTCTCTTACTGAGGATGAGCAATCACAGGTGTCTCAATTTTTCCTCATAGAAGAGATACATCAGATCCAAATCTGGAATAAAGCCATCGCTGGACTGAAGGCCTATTTGTTCAGCCACAGCTGTGATTACAGAAGGTGTTGTGTAAATCTATTATATCAGTGACCACACTGTCAGTCTTAATAGTGATTAGCAGCAGTCAGTTTTGGAATTTGGGCTTAATTGCCTTACTTAATACATGTTTCAGCACACCAAAATCTGCCTTTCTAATTTCAGTGGAGATAAAGGTAGACATCTTTTGAGACTGTGCTATAGATTCGGCTAACAGCGGAAAATTGGCTGCAAGTAGCTCAAAAAATAAATTCTTTAATGTTCAATTGATTATTTAACATTTCTGTTCAGTGTTTTCTAATTAAAGGCTATAGGCCCAGTAGATCTCTTCAGTATTAATAGACATTATATGCTCTATGTTTTGCTTTTGTTTTGTATTATATTTCCTCATACATCCCCAATGAGCATACTTTTTTCATTCAGAACAAAAGTGAACTGAATAATATTTTTCCTCTTTTCCTCTTCTGTCTCCTTGCAAGAACTACATCTTACAAAATGCATTTTATTTTAAGCAAACATCATAGAAGAAGTCTTTATTTTCCCACAGTTCTTTCTACTCTGCTGCAGATCCAGAAAACTGAACGTGATTTCACTGATATGACAGTTGCTGAACCACTACCCACAGCCTAATGCAAAGCCATATAGCAAGAATAACTGGAGGCAGAAGCAGAAAATCCCTGGCAGGAATAGCTGGTAGTTGGTCTTTCTCAACTATCATCTTGCTCTCAATGAGAAATGGAGACCAGACTACAGCAATTAAATTCTAGACACAGCAAAGGCAGAGAGTCAGCAAAGGAATTTGAAGAGATGGAACTTGAAGTTAAACAAAAACTGCAAGAGGAATGTTAAAAAAAGACAAAATTTAGGAGAGCATTTACTTATTGTTAACATCTCCAAATGCCAGAAACTAAACATTCCTCTTTTTGTATCTTCAAATATGAAATCTATTTGCTAGAGATATTATTAAATACTACTAAAATTTTACCCTATTTTGCTAAAAGGACAAAAGCACCTGAAACTCATCAGGTGACTCCATTCTTTCATTTCTAACTTTACATATTGCCCTACAGATGACAACACTGTTCAGACTGTTCAGAGTCCATAAAGCTGGGAGTATATAAAGTAGTCCCTCATTACCTAACGTGAAATACAGTCAGTGTAAGGATACGTATCCACAGTCGTCTGGTTTCCAGCAATATTTCAGCTTTTAGGAGTGGTGTGAAGGCATAATTACGCGTGCTTGAGTCTCTTCCTGACAGACAATTGCCTTCTGTCTCCGTCCATGACACATCATCAACACTTCTGTAACCTTCTGTTACCTTTTCTATGTCTGCCTCCAGGAAATCACATCTCAAATACTCAAAAGATTTGGTACATCTAAAAAGATTCGCAAAAAGTCCCAATAATTTTTTTTTGCTAATGTTACACATCTTATACAAGCAAGTACATGCCAGTCTGTACAACTTATTTAAGAAAGGCAGTAGGTTTGTATCTTACTAAAATTTAATTTTAGTTTAACTCCTTTGAGACTCAAAAGTAAATTTATTACAGAAATAGAATAACCTTCCACTTGTTTGCAAGTTGTAGGTAACTGCCTTGGACACTATGAAGAAGACAATTCAGTCAAACAGCTGTCCATGTTATGCTCTGCTTAACTAGACTAAATGTGGCACAATTTTAATTATTTAATGCTGAGAAAATGTCAAGTATCACACAGATGAATGTGGTTTATACAGATAAGTACCCATTGGAAAAGGCTTCTGTATATGTGTGTCTTTAAAGAACAAATGTGAGCTGACAGCATACCTTCAAACACGACCACAAACCAAAAACTTTACCCTAGCCATCACATAAAAATCTCAGAATGATACAGGCACTTCAGCAGTTGATGTAACTTTTCTCCACCAGGTCAGACATGAGATGATATCTGAATTTGTGCTTCCTTTGACTAATTGTGTAAGAAATTATCTTACAATTACCCGGTTTTATTAGTTAGTGAGCATGTAATTAACTCAGGCTTTACCATTAGAGGTCTGTATGGAAGGTTGCTCATCCACATTAAGAGAATATAGAATATAATTCCTATAGAATGGGGAAACCTCATATGTACAAAAAGCAGGCAGATTAATTCATAGGGCACCTCACATTACAACTTAAAAAACTGCAGCTATATGACAAGAGAAACAGACAAAAACATGTCACTCCCTTTGCCATGCACTGCTTTCTTGGAAGCAAATCACATCAACATGACTGATCTTTTCTAAACTTAGTGGGGTAAACAGAACAGTGAGTGTACCTTGTGTCAGAACCTATGACAGTCATGGAGCTGCAGCCACAGAAACATTTGCATCAAGCAGTAGCCCACCCATACTCATGACATATACACCTCCCACAAAAAGCCTTTACTTGATATGGGTGCCCTGAAGGCAAATTACAAAGGTGATCTAAGTAAGAAGAGGTACAAATAAGTCACTATCAGAGATGTATGGTCTGTGTCAAGCTTTCATACATGTGTGGCACAATTAAACAGCACCTGTGTTTCAGTTTTCAGATACTTGTTTTCAAATAGTGTCTCCATCATTAAGAAAAGATGGCAAATTATGAAAATTTTATCTTTTAAGTCTGATATACACCACATGTTCAAAAAAACATGTTCACACAAAATGGAAACCCATAAACAGCTTTCTGAATGGAGTAGTGTTATTCATGAGGAAATCTCATGACTGGGGAGCTATTCACAAAGACAGACCTGAGGTCTATTCTGGACTCCTTTTTTAGCACATTTAAAAACAATACCTTAAAATGCATGTTGAAGTTCACTTAGAATATGAATGGGTTTGTTTTCTTGTGGAGTTGTGTAGATTCCAATTAAAGTAGACTAATAAAGGTATAATTATATGAGAGAATAGATGAGGCTAAGTGACCACAATTTGAATTCCCTTCAGTGTTGTAATGAAGTGCTTTAAACCTGATAAGAATGGTCAGTCTTAGTGTACAATTTTTTCTGCTTGTGCTTATTCTAATAACAATCTTCATTTTCCTAATAACAACAAACAAAACTTAGTTTTTTTCTGTGGTAGCTATTTCCAGTAAACCAATACCTTCACTCAGTATTATTCAGCATTTTGTATCCCAACTAGCTTTATTTCACTACAGTTTTGAAAAACAGACAGTAGATCTAAATGAACTGACTTTGAAGGAGCAGGTTTTGAGTTTTGCTTACTCTCTCCCTTTCTCTGCTCCCTGCCAAACCCCCTCCTTAATATTCCAGGACTAACAGATATCCTTTTCTGCAGTAGCAAAGAGCTCAGAACTTACACAAAAACATTTTGCAGTGTGAATATCTATAGTAACTTACCATTCATGCATCTAAATGTACAAAAATTATGAAGGAACTATTGAACTAAAGAGCACATTCTTCAGTTTGCTAGATGTTATCAAATGTATGTTTATGCCATTATTAAGAATATCAAGTAGATAATTTAAACCTTAAAGGATGTCATGACAGTCTGTAAACGGAATACATGTAAGCAGATTGCTTCACCTGGATAAAATACTGATGTGATTTCCCTTAGAAAATAAATCATTGATGTGTCAGAAATACATTTTTAAATATCCAAAAACTTCTGAAGGTCTAAAAGGTATCTTAAGCCTTTTTATAAACTGTGCTTGGATATACAGGGAGAGAAGCCACCCTAAACAATATTCAGCCTTAATGTAATACCAGGATATGGTTGTTATCCTTGCAATGTCATATTAATACCCTATCATATTTGTCTAATTGCATGGCAGCCATTCTGTCCTGCTTAAGCACTGAATGTTGATGAACCTTAGATGTAAACCAACAAGGGCAATTGAAACTAATGGAAAAACAGATACCTAGAGACTGGCTTAAAATAGACTGAATGGAAGAGCAGAAAACCCTAAAATTAAAGAAAATGAAGGGACAAATGCTTGGATTTAAAATAACTTGACTAAGGTTTAAATATTATGGCATACTATGCTAAAATCTAAAAAAAAAACCAAAACTTTAACTATTTACTTAGGAAAAAACATGTGGAAATTCTGACTAAGCATCTTGAATTACACATTATTTTTATCAAATTACCCAAACACTATTTGGAAGTATACAATGAAATTTTTAAGTGATTAGTGTTAAGGCCACCAGCACTTAACATTTCATACACAGATAATGACACTCACAGTCAGGCCAAACATGACTATTGTTTATTACAGCATTTTTGTTTTAGAGAACTCCTGAAAGCATCACTGCTAAGTAAGGTGATGACTTTTGACCAGAACAATAGTAATCTGTAGGCTGAAAGAAAATATGTATTGCAGTATAAGCCCTAGTGGACAGTAGTGCACATAATAAAACTACCAGACATAAAATGTTCGGGGTATAAAAACTTAATTTTTTTAGAAACTCCCTATTGACTAGCTGTTTGACATATGGCCAACAGGAAACATGGAACAAGAATGACACCTAGTGGTACCAAAGCCTTTCCATCAGGGAGGTTTCTTGTTACTCTTGATTTGCAAAAATACAGTCACATATATACACACAAACATACACATTGTCTCGGGCTTGTAACTGAGTTTACTTTTCACTCTTCTAAAATCAGTGATCTTCACCCCCACGTTGTCATGGGACGATCTATAAATACCAGGTAAAGGAGAGATGCCCTTAACTTTGCTCCATTTATACTCCTCAAGCCTGACAGCTGCAGAAGGCTGATGTGCAGAAGCAAGTGTATATACCTTTTTAAGTTAACTTCTTTTTGATTGACTAAATGATCATTTTTTATCGACTGAACCCCCTGAGATTTGCTTTCATTAGCTATCAATTTTCTTTGAAGAAATCTTAGAAGAAATATTAAAAAGAGAAGATAGTATTTCTGAACTTTGGCTGAAAAGGGATCTATCTTCCAGTACCATCAGATCTTTGAAAAAGGCTGAAAGATGGATTAGGGGAGAAACTGGCAAATTAACTAGAATTTGTATGTAGATGAATGTATTGAATAAAAATTCCGAGGCAAAATTTAAATAAATTATCATCTGGGTTTTTTTTTTTTAAATATACTCCTAACATAAATGCTTTGTAATGCTCCATTTAATTTAAAAATTGCAATGTCATGGTCCTTTCTTAATATTTACCTGAAAATAACAAATGCCAAATCTTATAAAATCCATAAACAAGCAGAGAAGAAAAGATTGGTTTTCCAAAACCATATGCCTTAAATAAGCTGTAATGCTTTCATTGCTCCCTGAAATATTCTACCCCGTGCTCGCCTCAGAAATACATGAATACTGTTGATTGACAAAAGCCTGCAGAGATATGAATCAGAACATTTTAATGTTAATTTATATGAAGATGTAATGATATTCTACTGCATATTTTTCTGCTTCTGAATCTATTTCTGGACCACTAGTAATAAAAAGGCACTGCTTCTTTCAAAGGTCTAATTACAAACCTCTAGAGAAAACAGTGCAATAGAATTTAAACATTGTCACAGTCACTGACCTCGAGCTGAACAGAGAAAGCACATCTGATACAGTCCTTCACTTTATTTTGCAGTAGTGGTAAAAACCCACATCTAATACTGGTTATATTTATTTACACGTCATGCTATATTATAAAAAACAAGACCTAAGAAACTACCTAGATTAATTCTAGACAGATAAAATGCACTCTGTTTTTCATGAGCTTATCCTTGTGAGTCAGGCTTGAGAAGTGCTATGAGCTTTCCTCTAATATAAACAAAGATTTTCTTTATGTAGAAAGCATGATGGACTGTGTCATGGTGTAACCCCAGACAGTGGCCAGGCACCACACCACCTCTCACCTACTGCCTCTGCAGTGGGACAGAATTAGGAGGGCAAAAGAGAGAAAACTCCCTAGATAAACAGTTTAACAGGTAAAGCAAAACTCACACTTGCAAGCAAAATGAAACAAGGAATTAATTCACCATTTCTCATGGGCAGGTGTTCAGCCATCTCCACAAGAGCAGGGCTCCTACAGTTCCCCCTTTCCCGCCCAGCTTTATAAACCAAGCATGACACCATCTGTTGTGGGATGTGCCTTGGGTCATTTGGGATCATCAGTCTCAGCAGGGTCCCCTCCCAGCTCTGTGTACCCCCAGCCTCCTTGCTGGTGAGCTGGGGTGAGATGCAGAAAAGGCCTTGGCTCTGGGTGAGCACTGCCCAGCAATAAAGAAAACATCCCTGTATTTTCAGCACTGTGTTCAGAGCAAATCCAACACACAGCCCCATACCAGCCCCTGTGGAAAAAAATAGCTCAATTCCAGCCAAAACTAGCACAGACTGCTAGATAAGTGTCTTAATATGCTGGCCACTTTGTTGAGGATGAATGCAGATTCCTAAGAAATAGTATTTTTCATGTTATGAAAATTGCAGTCTAATGTAAGTCTTACTTGTGAAATGCTCTTGAATGCTTTTGGTAGACTTGGTCAGGACAACAGCTTTCAAAAAATTGTATCACAATGGGCTACATATTGAGGCTTCTATTATTAAAATCATGCAGGCGTGTGAAGGGGAGAGTGCAGGGATGTATACACGTTCTGTTAAAAGATTGGTGGGTTTATCATTGCATTATAGTTGTAATTCATTTTATAGCAATGAATTTAGTCAATGGATGTAGCAAGAATTTCCTCTTCTATTTCAAGACAAGTTTGGTCCTCTAATTAAGTTGCTTGTGTAGAACTGAGATTTTTGTTGTTGGGTTTCTGATTTCTGTTTAGACTCAGTCTAAATGGAACTTCCTTGTGACTTAAGTTCTCCACCTGTAAAATGGAGAAAGTAATTTCTGCCTACTCCCTTTTATTCAGCTCTGCCTGTTTAGGTAATAAAGAATTCAAGATAAAGCATGTCTTGATTTATTTGAATACACAGATTTTAGCAGCAAGAGAGCATTCTTGCACAGGTCACCAGAAGGATCTAGACTGATTAGGTTTAAAAAAGAATGGCTGTTGCTTTGTTGCCTTTTACCCAACTTGGAAATGAAACTCGAGATACTTTAGTAAGGAGGTAATATAAGAGCAGCTCTTTATTTGAAGGCCTTCAGGGTCAGTTATGGAAAGATGCCCACAAAAGCTCACCCTCCCAGGGGTGAGTACCTTTTTGTAGGTTTTAGGAAATTAGCATAATTGATAAAAAGCACCAATTAGGAGGACAAGTGGTGATGCAGTTCCCCCCCAGGTCAAGCCTCTTCTCTGGAGTCCCCCCCTGGCACTAGTTGTCCATGAGAATGTATCTCAAAGTGCTGTTCTCAGCCTTGGTTCCCAGGAAGAGCCAAGACAGTGTAGGGGCCTTGTACATCCCGGGGCCTGGAGCTCTGGAATTGTTTTGTCTTGCTGCCTAGGGAAAGGCCATGGAAAAGTACTGGGAAAACTAGTCACTAATACAATAGGCTTACAGGACTACAAATATATGTGCAAAGAATACAGAGCACATATCAAAGGAAAAAAGGCAAAAACCATGCAGCATCAGCCTAACATCTCAGGTCAGAGGAGCCTGTCTTGTCTGTTGCCCTGTCCTTCACATCCTTCATTGCTGATGTATATCTGAGACTATCACAGTTCTGTTGTTTCTTTGTTCTTTTTTCTTTCTCGAGGAAGGCAGCAAATGCTACAGTCTTTTCTACAGTCTCCCTTAGTTGTATCTCTGTTGGTAGATTTGAGAGTTCTAGGGAACATTCCCAGGCATATAACTCTATTATTTATTGGGGTAGATTGCCAGATTTTCTCACACTGTTCTAAGACAGAAAATTGTTTTTCAAGGAATGCTTGGGCATGATTCCAGTTTCACAGTTTTCTTTATAAAGTCTTCAGTGTAAAATGGTAAGCTATAAAAGAGGTTACAGGAAAATATGTGTGGTATGGTCAATGTTTAAAAAATGTGTAACAACAGTGAATGGTCACCAGCCAACAAAATGGATAATATCTCATCAGCACTGTAACATCTGGATGCCTCTTTGGAATATATATTTCTGAAGCTACCTGAATTACAAACTCACCACAACAATTCATAACAAGCATCTCTACAAAAATTTCCTTAAACTTCTGTCTTATTGCTACTCCTTTTATGTTTGTTGCACAAATACTTCCTCCGTTCTTTTGAGGCAGTAGAGCTCTTCTGGAAGGAAAATTAAAGGAAGAAAGCAAAGAGAAGCTGCCTAATTTTTCTCACTTATTAAATCTTAATTTAAATGGTGTCTAAATTAATAATTAATAGCAAATATATTGCGTGATTAATCAAGTCCCCTTTTATAATATGATATTATTTGCATTACAAATATACATTATTTATTCTCTCCATGTAACTGTTTTTAAAAGTATAGTTTAAGAAAAGAGCTGGGGTTTGACTAATCTGGGAGAGTAAGCAGAAAGGCATTATTTTAAATGTGTTTAAAATATTGATTCTGTGTCCTATAAATATTTTTTAAGTTATCATCCCTGAAATAAATTTTCTACCGCGGTATTTAGCAGCCAGCTGCAGAGTAGAAATTGAAGACCTTAGTGTGAGTCCTTGCAAATTAGCTCAGGGAGCTGCATCAGTGTACTTGCAGTTCATACATTTGCACAGGAAGTTCCAGCTTATATGTTAGATCTTTCTCTGGCTCATTTAATTTTCTCTGTATGAAGAACATTACAAGTGGAAAGTGGATCCTACCTTTTGCATCCCACAATCTCCCACATTTCCTAATTTCTGTTTATTTTTGAAAGTGAGAGATATTTTCCCTCCACTCTTTGTGAATAAATCTCAGATTGCCTCTCTTTGTATATTCATACCAGAAAGGCATCCTGCCCTGAGTATTCATTTGAAAGGCATTGTGAAAAGGAGGCACACATAGTGAAACAAGTTCATTTGAACCAAGAGTCACAATAATCCTTTAAACGCCATCTTCAAGTCTAGAATGAAGGTTCAGGTCATTTCTTGTTCTGTCTCCACATCAAATAACGGAAAATTCCAATTTCCTGTTACAGCGTGTGCGTAGAAAATCCACTTTAACAGCTGAAATAGCTAGAATTTGGAGCATGTGTCCCTAACCTACCCAGGTGAGTCTTCATAGGCTTTGCCTGCTCAGGAAAGTGAGAAGATTATTTCATCGCAGTTAGAGTCTGTTGAAGGAATTAAAGTGTAAAAGCAAAAGAATACTGTCAGAGAGTTTTATTCCCTTCAAGGTTTTCTCACTCTCTATGCAATGAGTCTTGCTTGGAAAAACATGGCCTCAGGACCATGTGATTACAGACTGTTAAATACTCTGCAAATGGCCACGGCATGAAATAGAAAGGAGTGATGAGAGAACAGAAGGAAATCTTGCATATCAGACTAGTGTAAGAGCAAAATGTAATCTCTTGCCTTATCACCTTCACCATATAGATAACTGCTGCAAAAAATGCTTTCTGAAAAATTATTTTTTCAGAAAGTTATCAATAAATGAGAGTTCAGAAGAGAGAACAATTTTCTGATATTCTAAATCTGAATAGTTAGTTGCCTGTGTAAGGCTAGCTTTGTTTTCTTTTGCTTTAATTTGTTCTCAGCTTTATTACAAACCCTCAGGCTCTGGAAATGGGTATCTTCAATTACAAGTTATTTAAATCAGTTTTCCAGAAACGTATTTGCTGTTTTGATCAACTTTTGAATGCTAATTAGAATATTCTTCCTACTGCTTTTCTCCTTAGGAGATAGAAATTCAGCTGTGTAAATCGGCTTTTGATGATGTACACAGTGGTATGTTTGACTCTGAATGTTTAAAGAGAAGGAAATGTTGCAATAGCATATTTACCACAACCATATTTGATTGCTCTTTGTCAAGAGTAGCAAAGAATGGCAGAGGAAAAACAAGTTTTATACCTAAGTGGTTAGACTACAGTTCAAGAGATCAGTTATTTTGGATCAGTTTTTATGAACGAGTTTCTTAAAAGACTAGGTTAGTAATCTTTCCGCAACGCTTTTCCTGTCTGAAAATTAATTCCCAGTCCTTTATGTCAAAAATGGGACACAAATTTTCCTACCACACCAAAATGCTTTGAGGCTGCTTCCAAAGATTTCATCATCCTCCTCAAAAATTATGAGTACTGCATATGACCTGGAGAGTAACTTTATTTTTTTTATTTTTAGACAGCGGAATATTTACAGGAAAAGGAGCAATATTTTCTTCATCACTCTCCATACTACCTCTTTCCCAAAAGATATTTTCTTCATAATTAAATTGTGTAGAATGCTAAATAGCAGCCAAACCAAGTGTAGGATCCTGCCAAAACAGCATGATGTGTCTGGTGAGACAAACATGATTTATCCTCTCAATCCATTGAAAAAAATTTACCTGTCTTATGACCTAGAGTGCTCACCCATGGTGTGCTAGGCATGAAAGTGCTGCAGTTCCTGGTGCACTGAGACTGAGCACACAAACACACTCTGTGTGTGCTGTTTACACTCTCTGGACCAAAGCAGCAGATCAATCCCAAGATGAAAACAGTGCCTTTAGAACTGACACCACAAAGAACAATCGCGTAAGTTTAAGCTAGTCTAATCAGGATTGGAACTAAATGAAAGAGGACCAAGTGGTCCCATCTTGTTCTTATTTTCCACCAAAGCAGACTCAAAGATTGCTGGTAGATCTCATGTCCTCCACACGCGACCCTTACAGGGCACTGTGTGGCAGGCCCAGGCTCCCCTGCAGCCAGTCCCCAGATGTCACGCCACAGCTCCTGCCTAATCCAGATGGACATGTGCTGCTGTCTCACAGAAACACATCATTCTCTACAGGAGCTGGCCCCCAGGGCTGTGTTCTCCTCTGTGTCTCCCAGACTGCCTGAACTACTTGCCAGTTCATCTGTCTTGAGGCCTGCAAGCTTCTTGTACAGAAATGCACACGGAGCAGAGATCTGTGCATTCACAGAATCACAGAATTTTCAAGACTGGAAGAGACCTATAAGATCATCTAGTCCAGCCGATGTTCTAACTGTTCAACTAGATCATGGCAGCAAGTGCCACATCCAGTCTTTTTTTAAATTCTTCAAGGGATGATGCCTCCACCACCTCACTGGGTAAATGATTCCAGTTCCTGACCACTCTTTCTGTGAAGTATTTCCTTCTTACTTCTAACTTACATCTACCTTGACGCAACTTGAGACTGTGTCCTCTTGTTCTATCCGTTGTCGCCCGGAGAAAGAGGCCGACCCCCAGCTCACTACAGCCACCCTTCAGGAAGTTGTAGAGAGTGATGAGGTCACCCCTTAGTCTCCTTTTCTCCAGGCTGAACAACCCCAGCTCCCTCAGTCGCTCTTCATATGGCTTGTATTCCAAGCCCTTTATTAGTTTCGTTGCTCTCCTCTGGACACGCTCAAGTAACTCGACGTCCCTCCTAAAGTGAGGGGCCCAGAACTGGATACAATACTCCAAGTGAGGCCTCACCAGTGCCGAGTACAGGGGCAGAATGACCTCTCTGTTCCTGCTGGCCACTCCATTTCTGATACTGGCCAGGATGGCATTGGCCCTCTTGGCTACCTGGGCACACTGCTGGCTCATATTCAATCGACTGTCAACCAGCACCCCCAGGTCCCTTTCCACCTGGGCACTATCCAGCCACACCGTCCCCAGCTTGTATCGGTACAGGGGATTATTATGGCCGAAGTGCAATACTCGGCACTTGGACTTATTGAAGCTCATCCCGTTTGATTCCCACAGCACAATGTCTGGTGAATGTATAATCTAACTGCTTATATGTGTCTGTCCCCTTCATTCCCCTCTCTCTCCTTTCCTATGCTTGTTCCCTCCAGATCCAGCTTTTCTCTGCCCATGTCTCTTCCCCAATGAGCAGCCTGCTTCAAATCACTTTTCCTGCATTCAACCCAGTCTTGCTGCATCCACAGCCAAGTCTGCTATTTTTGAGGGACTAGAGAGAGGACTACAGGTTTGGTTATGTGAATGTTTTGTGAAACCTCCTTAAGGGAAGGCTATCAGTGTTGGTCTGTGGAGTTAATATCTGTGCCTGGATGCTTGTCTGTATCTGTATTCTGCTCTAGAAATTTATCTGGGCAAACTGTGAGGCTTATCTCACTTCTGTGCATAATTCTAAACTAACCAGGTGTTAGATGTCCAGACAACTTAAAAAGTAATTCAGAATTTACTCAAAATTTATGATGTCAAGGCTAAAGATGAAGGAGAAGGAGGTATCAGACTGACAGCAGTGTTAAGATTTTATGGTTTATTTCATTAGTTAAGCCTTTTGAATATCAACTATCACAAGCTTTTGCAGCCTGGCTCTTCTCTTTGGGTAACTGAATATCTTTCAAAGTTAGAATTAACCACAAGCTGATTCTGAATTACAATCAGAACTCTGGCTTCACACAGATAAGTAAGACTTGGCTGGATAACACTCCAGGGATCCAAATGGATATCTACAGTTTGTTCTGAGGGAACATAAAATCAGTTTGTTACAGTGGTACAGTTACAGTTTTTGTAAAAATTTTGTTCTTGAATTTCAGATTTGAGCACTTCTGAAGTGATCTCAGATGTGTCAGATTTCAGAGTATTCTAAAATGTTTATTATTTTCTGTCTGGACCTGGAAAATAGTGGATTTGTAAGTGTGAAGTAGAGAATAAGAGGGTTTTCTAGTAATAAAAAAAAAAAAATGTTGGGGGGGAGTGTATAAGTAGTTCAGAAGTCATCCATATTTGGTGGTTCTAGTTTTGTCGTTGTGTGTCTCACTGTCTGCAGGGGTATGCAGCGCTTCAGATTCAGTTGAAATAAACAAAGGAAAAAGATTTTTTGCCACTGTGTATTTATGAGACTATTGACAGCAGCTCAGAGGAAAGAGCATACTAGTACAAAGATTTCCACTTAATGTGATCACTAGCTAATTTGATCCTCCCTGTTATTTGATTTGATCTCCAGGAAATAAATCATTTCCATTGATTCTTATTGTGGATTCTTATTGCTTATTTTGTTCACGTCCACTTCAGCTAATCCTAGATAATTCAATCAACATTTATTGAATCTGTCATGGAAAAGGGAAGAGTAATCATGTTGTTTACAACATAAAAATAGATTTGTATCATGTGTCTTTTCTATTCTGCTTTTCAGTTTTCCTGCATCAGTAGATTATGAATTGAAATTGGTAGTTACCTTTGAGAGAAGCTGAAAATTAACATTTTATGGCACCTGCAACATGGCCAAGCACAAGATGAAATTAAAAATGTAAATGCTATTACCATGTTTCTACTTTGATTTGTACTGATATATTAAAGAGTCCACACTGTTGGAGTCAGGCAAGCTACACTGACAGGAAAGCAATCAAGCCAAGAGATTACATCCTTGGTGTGTTTGATCATTAGGTAAAATGTTGGTTTTAAATTGAAATTTCAATAGTTTGGGTTTTTTTCTCAGATCATTTTATCAACATATACTTTAGGTCCTTTCTTAAGTCCACTGGGGATAAATCATCTATTTCCTTAATATGATCCAAGTAAGGTGAAAAGAAATAGCCAGCCCATAATGAGAATTCAGTTGAGTCAGTGGCTGTGAAATATGTGGGTGGTAAAATTTAAGTTAATTATGATGGGAGCATTAATTATTCTTTTGAACGACTAATGCAAAGAGATTTCATACTAGCTGCTGCTATTAACATGAAGGGGTGCCATGGAAGTGATTCTCCCCCTCATTGACTAGTGAACATATTCCCTAGGCATCAAGTGTGAAAATACAAAATCTTCTTAAACGCAAATACTTTCTACATCTTTATCTCAAAATATGGGACCCCAAACAAGTTCCCCTATTGAGCAATGGATAATTAGGACTGGATTTTAGTTCAATTTTCAGCGTTGTGACTGTCTTTTTTAAGAAGACACCAGTATAAAAGCAAGCAGTAACTCATTGGAAACTGGAAATGTTTCATATGCAAACAACTGCTTCTAATCAAATCTTTGCTCTAATTTTATCATGCTTCATTTTTATGGTCAACCACTCAAAGAGGATCAATACTTTTGCAGCATGACTGAGAGGTTTTTGTCGTATTTATAAGCAAATAAGTACAATTTTATTATAAGGTGATTGTATTTATTTTAAATAGTCCATATATATATATATGTATATATGTGGGTGTGTGTGTGTATGTATGCTGCAGATTACTCCAATATATAACATAAGACTGTAGAAAAAATCTAAAGCCCAATGTATTTACATTTTAAACCATGATTTTAGTTCAGGGATAGGTATAAAGAAATACCTGAGAATGACCTGAGAATGAATGTTTTCAGTTCTTTGTTAAGGACCTACTGAATGTATAACTCTAGAATGTTCTCTGCTCCAAGGATAAATGGGAAAATCCATCATATATCTTCTTTTTATAAAGTTTTCTTGGAAAGAGATGGTCATCTTAGTGAAATGCAAATGATTGTGCTAAATATTGAGCTAGAGATGGAAGCTGTCACTTGTCTAAATCATGTCTTCTGTTTTGTAACTGGAATTACATTTAGCATATATTAATGTAAATTAAATTCAGCACTTTTCTCCACATCTCTTTAAAACTTTCTAAAATATTTAAAATTTTGTCTTGTAAAAGCTCTTTAAGAATTGTCTTTCATTAATCCATCAAAATGGAGATATACATGCTGTTGTATCATAGGATGATGGCAGTTATTTTTACAACTAATTGCATTTATTCGTTGGATGTATAATTCAGCATATAAATTTGTGTATTATGTGCAGAGACTGGAAGATACCAATACCCCAATTTCCAAGAAATCAATGTTCCAGGGTCAGGTTCCAAGGCTCATAAACTGACTCCTCTGCAAGACACATAAGACAGTAGCTACAGATTTTATTTTCTCCATGCTGCATAAGAGAGAAACTTGTGAGAAGCGGGCCATTCTGATCTGCCAGGAACTGGTTTCCATCCCTAAATCTGGACAAATCCATAATCTTTAAAGAGTAAGCAACAGACAGTTTTTTTAAACAAAGAACTCCTGCAACAGCTGAGGCCAATAGTCCATTTTGACTAGTTTCACATCTCCAGCTGTGCTCTGTCCCCACTGATTCAGAAGGAACGTGCAAGATAAGACAAATGGCATCAATCTAGTTAATTATGCATCATAAAAACCCATCTTCGTGAGGTGTCGCATAACAAAAATTACTATTCCTTCCCATTAAATATAAAGGAAGCTTAAGGTGACAGGCCCAATTGTGGATAAGTATATTTTGTAGGTGGATGAAGTCTACCTACCATGCCTGTAGAAGTTCAGGAAAATAATGAGCCAAAATAATGTGCTGGTTTGTTTCAAATTTCAAAAATGTATTTCTTCATCATAACATTTTGCTGTTTTTGTATGGAGGCTTCTGGAAAGAACTCAGAGCCCCAATCTCTATGCAGTGGCTGTTCCTTTTCTTGCACAGAAGAGACAAACACAGACGGGACAACCCTAGCCCAGACTGACTCCATGTCACTTCCGTAATTAAATGCAGATCTTGGAAGAGCTACGTCTTCTCGAGAGAGGAGACACTACCTTCTATTGCCTGCAAGAATTTAAGGTGATTAAGTCCTTAAATGTATTTCTTTCTCTTAAATAAATTAACCTAGGAGGAAGAAATCTGGCTTTTGTGTCTCAGTAGAGATTGTGAACATTTCTTCTTATTCCAAGCTTCCATGAAAACAGCTGAACTGTTTTCATGGAAGCTTGCAATAAGAAGAAATGAGTCTTGCAAATTCAGTCTATTGGGAAAATGTAATAGCAATGCTGTTTTGCTTGCAGGCAAATTGCACTAATCTCGCAAGAGTAAACTCTAGAAATTCAAAGACAGCAATAAAGGTATATTTTAATAAACCAGTACTGATCCAACAATCTGTAAAGGAATAAAATAAACCAATGAAAAAAGATGCGGTCAGTTTAAATGACTAATGACTCTAAGTTGCATGTAAGATAAAAATACAAATAAAATTTCCTTCTGAAATTAATTGAAAATTCCATTCAGTGTTACTGCAGAAAATCCATTAAGCTCAAGTAGCCTTGCCATGAATTTGTTGATAGGCAGGAAAGATAGGCTGTGTATCTTGTCACTGGAATCAATGATGCTTAACCAGGACCTCTTGCAAAGGCAGAAAAATATTTTGTCTATGTAGTAAAGATCGTAGTATCAGATTAATTAAGTTCTCTTATTCGGCGGCTTCTTTTTCAGATTCAGAAAGATTTAGAACTGATTTAGTTTTAGAACACTTTCGATTTAGAACTGTTCCCTGTATCTATATGCTACCACTTTAGTACTAACCTTGCTGCAACTACCAGCAGGTTGAGGTACTGCATAACAGCTGCAATCCAATAAAGGCTGACCAAAAGCTAACACAAAACTCAGAATTTTTCACATTTTGGCATTAAAGTGTGAAAATGAAGACCTGGGCTTTAACTTCAAGATGAATGTAAAAAGCAACCAATCCTAAGGTGCAATGCAGTCCTGGTTTTATTCTTGTTGAGAATCCAGCAAAGTTCTCCTGATTTAAAATAAGTAGTGGCTTATACAACACCATGTCTGGTACCACCATAAAGATATTTAACTAGAGATACAGGCATCTGGTAACTGTATTAGGATGACTGTTATTTAAAATACTGTGACTACACTGAGTCTTCAAATCTAAAAAAAAAAAGAATACAAGTCTGTACAATCACAAGTCTGATGGAAAGAGTGAATACTGTGTGATTTTCTCCTTTTAGAGTAAAAACACAGGAAACCAAATGAAGCTATTAGAAAAGTGAAAAAACAGCCAAAAGGGTGATTCTCCAAGGAAGTGGAAGTGCTTGTCAAGATGTTTTTTAGATGTGGAAGGTTCACACTGATTCAAAGGAAACTGCACAAATTCAGTACAGTAATCCATTGTGGTTCAATGTGGAAACCAAATTCAACTCAGACAGTCGCTAATCTACAGAATCATTGAACAGTTGATGTTGAATCATGGGGATCATCTATGCCAACTTTCTGCTAAAAGTAAAGTAAACTTCCAAATTTCTCAGGTCTAAGCATGAAGATCCCCCAACCACTCTCACCAAGCTGTTCTATACTCAACAACTATTTACAGTAAGAATATTTTCCATGCATCTATGTGAAATTTCTCTCACTGCAAGTTGCGATCATCGTTCATTGCTTACTGCCTATGCACTATGCATCTCTGAGGAAAATGATGTCTTTTTCTAACTCCCCATTAAGTACAACAATCACATCACATTTTAGTGCTCTCCTTCAACCATAGAACAAAGCCAACAACCTCTCCAACATGTCCATTCACACCGTATTCTCTATTTCTCTACCCCTTTTAGTGAGGTAATTTTCTGGGCATCACTTCCTTGGGCAATAAAACACCTGCTCTATGTGGAAAATTACTAAAGACTGACAATTGGAGATGAGTGCAAATTGCTGTCCTTACATCCTTTTCTAGGCAACTGTTTTGGGCAACTATGGAAGAAAGAGTACTGGGTTAAAAGTACTTTAAATTGACCCAGCATGTCTGTCTTTATATTCATTATCATGAGCTTATCATTTTTTCTTTTTTATTACCCTTAGCTGTTATTTGTACTACCACAGTGCTTTTGATCAGCTATCCTGTTCTAAAGAAAGAGAATCAGGGCCAAGTATCACTATTTCTGAACATTTTCTACCTGTCCTCAGCCAATATCAGATCTCTCTTTTGTATATTTTTTGTGTCTTATTTCACTTTATTCAAATGAAACCTTGCCTGGCAGTGGTTTAATAATCAAAGACTGTTGGTTTTACTGTTTTTATCACAGGTTAAATGCCAAAAATACTGCACCAAATTATCTGCTTGAAATACGACTCCAGAGAAATAAAAAAGACTAAATGGACCATTTTCTGCTAAAATAAAAGAGAAAGTATGAACGTCTTAATCCCCTTTTAATATTTTAAATGAATAAAAACTATTTTAAATTTTATTAAATGAATCTATTGTATTTAAACTCCACATTAAATATTCTTTCTGTAATGATAATCAAAATGGTGATTATCAAACAGTACAGTGTTTGCCTGGGGTAAAATTTATTTTTATAAGAAATGTAATATTTTCTCTTCAAATATGCCAGCTGTTCAAATTTTCTTCAATAAAATGATATCAAAAAAAGGGATGATGTGCTTTTTTCTAATCTCTGCCTTTCATACTCTCATCCCATAATGAATAAATTCTTTCACTTCTTAAAGGCAGAACTCTAGTGAAGCGGGATTCCATAGTGAAGATTTTCCAAGGCTTATGAAAGCAAATAGAGAAAAGAAAAACCAAGACATTAATAGGTCACAGCCTCATTCCTTTTCTTAATCAGAGGAGTAAAGGCAGCATGACAACCACACGTTTTCTCAAAATCTGAATATTTGAAGTGTATAATGTTGTCTAGTGACTTGGTGCAATTTCTGTCATGGTGCATGGCTTGCAACAGCCACAAGTCTACTGTGACAGTCAACAGTCAGGAACAAGCCTGGTGGTGCCTGTTTGAAGGAGGAACAGAAGACAAATGTGATTTGTTTGCCTGAAGTCTGAAGAAAATGTTAACAAATTTGGTGGGGTTTAAGTTATCAAGCACGACTTCACAGTGCTTCCAACACCATAAGCATTGAGATCTGTTCACTCTCTGTTCATATCCATGTTTTTTCACTGTTCACACACCTTCTCTGGTATTTTCAGTCTCCAATACACAAAAACTTGCAAGCAAACTTGTGGCCTGAAAACTGCAGCTGCTGCAGAAAATACTCATTCACTAATCCTGTCCTGTCTAATTATCTTCTGTCAGAGAAGAAAGCCCTTTCTCTAACAGAGCTTACAGAAAATGGGCTTTGGTGCCCCCAGTCATACGCTTTCTCAGACAGCTGCCCTGCTCCTCTTCTACATGCTACCAAGTTGCTCAATTCTGCCCTGCAATTCTCTTGTACCAACATTCTCTACTCCAATTCAGCCAAAGTAAGATGTATTTTCAAAGGATGTTTAAACAGCTCTAGGGTAATTTATTCATATTTGCTAAAATTCATAACTTGGAATGTGTCAAGGTCCACCAGTACAGGAAGACAATGTACAGTCTTCCCAGTACAGAGTCTCCCTCCTGGGTGGCTTACATGTGCCTCTATTAGCTAAAGCCTAAGAATTGGCCTTTAGAATGATCTAAGTAAATTCCCCAGTCTACCTTTTCACTGAAATTAGAATTGCTGATTTCTATGGTACATAGAGAGTTTCTCTGAATATGGTGCATCAACAAATATGCTGTGAAATTATACTTTCTAATTCATCAAATGACTAGGTGACTTTCCTTTTAATTTGAAAACTGTATTGTTTAAGATCTCTCCCAACTAATTCCACTTACAGCAGAAAAATATCTTTCTTATTTCAGCCTCATAGAAAGAATAACACAAACCTAAACCACATCTTTAATCCTAACTGTAGATTTTCCAGGTACTGCAGCTGTAATTCTCTGTGATACCTCTCTTCTCCAGCTCAAGATGTCTCTGCCTGAGACATGACTACTGCTGGTATTTGTCTTCATTGTTTATAATGTTTAATTCCATTTACTCTCAGAATCTCATCCTAGTCAATACTGCATTCACTCCCTTGTTTTAGTCTTCTACTTCTTGCCATTGAGGTTATCCTTGTATACTGCATTTCTTCTCTGTTTTAAATAGTGGTTATGTAATCTTCCTGGTTATCCAATGGCCATTGATTTTGTTTCTCTCATTCAGCTCTGGTCTGTCATATACCCACACTTGATAATGAGGAGACTGCTTTGCATCATCCTGACTAAAAAGCTTTACATGGGTTGACAGTATTTTTCTTCTTATCACAGTTCTAAATAATAAAGGTCAGCAGTGGTTGGACTAAAATCATTGTCTTACATGAAGATTGCCATTATGAGGAAGGATTTAGGAAGTCAGCTGCAGACATGAAGTACTAAGATGCCATTTAAGAGGTATAAGCCAGCTTGAATGAGATTGAAAACACATGGCAACATCCATATGACTAGATCTAGAAATACTTATGGTTTCTCAGGTTCCAGGGTTCGTTATGACTTTACTTCTCCACATGATAATATCCGGGGAAGATTCTTATCTTCACATTCCACCACATGCTCTGGATTCTCCTGAAAGTCAGACATGTATTTGGTACATACAGCACACTCCATGGCTCCCTTTCTAGAGGAGTTATCAGGGTGGCAGGTTAGCAATGGTACAGTGCAATACTTTACAACCAGTAAGTGGTAACACATCATCTAAAATTTACATGTCCTTGGAACATAGGTGAGACTATGTTGTCTTCTCAGCACATGCAAGTTTAAAATTACATAGATGAAAATGCCCATCCTGGAATGTGTAAATAGCTGATAGTGTAAATAGGTTAAAAAACTCTTCTTCAGTCTGGCATATTTTTTGCTAATAAGATCATTGTCTTCTCAGTGAAACTAAATCCAAACATTCAACTCAAAAGTTCAAACTATTGCTCATATCTGAGGATTTTCATGTGTTGCTACCTGCCAATAATGAAAAAGCATATGAATTCTCTCTGTCAATGTCTATGTAGGATCTATTACTCCTCCTCATTATTCCAAGAACAAAATATCTTGCAGGTGCAATATTATTCCTCCCATATTTCCTCCCATGCTGATTTTGGCTGAGATAGAGTTAATCTTCATAGTGTCTAGCAGGGAGGGGGCCATTTTGGATTTGTGCCGAACACAGCAGGGATGGTTTTGTTATTGCTGAGCAGTACACAGAGTCCTTTCTGGCTTTTTCTGCTCCTCACACTGCCCAACCAGAGGGGAGGCTAGCAGTGCACAAGAAGCTGAGAGGGACCACAGCTGGGACAGCTGACCCCAAGTGACCCACAGGCCCTAGCAAATAAAGGGCCTGGGTAACAGGAAGCAGAAAAAGAACAGGTTAAGACAGTAATATGTTCTGGGTGTGCTTATGCTAGGAGACCTGAGAATTCACCTCACTCCAGGAACTTGTTGTGCACACAGCTATGTCTTGACTATACGCAGGACTTAGTTCCGGAAGCACAATCGCTTTTTCATGCTGGAGGCACATAGCCAGGTATCCAAGGAAGAGAAACCTTTCTTTCTCTACTCCAGTACCAATTAAGCAGGCAGGTTTTGGCTGTTTGTCCTACAGGGAGGGTAAGTATGCTGAAACACATTAGGGCAGTCTTCATGCTGTTCTTTAAACAGACCAAAAGCATTACATTACAACCACATCCCTCTTTTCTTTTGATCACAGTGCAGCCACTGTTACTGGGAACACACTGGACTGATTACATCCTTGAAACAAACTGAAAGATGGTCCCTCCCCCACAGTATGCCACAACAATAAGACTTCTGCAAACATTTCAGAAACAGAAAGGTATTAGTGGAGCTTTTCTAGACTGTAAATGAGCTTGTTCACACCATTCTTGTTTCTGGAACAGACACTTTCCTAACAGAAAGATTTCCTGATAGTTTCAAGAAGTGATTGTGCAAGATTTCAGAACAAGATTGGTTTCGCCTAATGGGTGCTGAATGCTTAGCGATAAGCCTTAAAAACACCCAAAAGAAGTACTGTCATGGCTTTCTTCACAGTGTGCTGTTCCTTTATTCTCTGTTCTTCGTGTCCTGTTTGAGCCTGGGGAGCAGCTTCCTTGCCAGAGACTCTTGATCAGGGGCTGTGACTAAAGCACCACGCAGGGAATTCTGTTTTCTTACTGACACAGAGTGTGTGTGTCTGTAAGTGGAGTCTGTCTGAAAAAAAAAAAAAAAACAAAAAGGTTTTTGTCTATCCCCTAGTCAAAATACTCAGCAAGGGCTAAATTGGTTACCAATTGTGTTGGGATTTAACTTCTCTCTTTAAAATTTCCTGGGGCTGCTTAGAAATATGTTCTCAGTAACCTTTTCTTTGATAGAAATGTCTTTCTTGCTCTAACCCTTTCATAGAAAATCACTTTCCATTTCAATTCTTACTGAGCTACCTCAAAAAGAAATAACTTTTATAACAATCTTCAAAATATTTTTTTGTCTTCTCTTACATCTGTGTCAGAGGCTAAGATTTTTCTCCTTTCAAAGATTTTTCCTTCACAGATGTGCATGGGCCTAATTAGAGCCCTTGGCTGGATATTTCTAATGAAAGAAAAGCTGTAGTGTAGGAATGCATCTTGTAAAGGAATCTCGAAGTAAGCAGTAATACCTCAACAATGAATAATGCCGGTTTTGGAAGAGTAAGACCACTGGGAACTTTTCCCTTAATTGAGGGGTTAAATTATTTGAGGGTTGAAATCACGCCTAAATTAGGCTAAATCTGAGCTGAAAAGCAACAGTTTCCTTTGTCACAGAAGGATCCTTCACAGCCATTCATTTTATCACACAATTTCCTCCCTCTGGGAAGGACACAACATCACCTCCTAATGCAGTGAAGTACTTTGTGTGTAAGTGTCTGTATCCTGTGGTGACAAAACTGAGATACTGCTGCTCAGCAAACAGACTACTCCTTGTAGCACCTGCGTTCCTGTGTGACACACCGTGGAGACCGATGGTGCTCTGCTGCACTGGGCTTTATTTGTTCCGAGGGCAAAGGCATTGCTATACTGTTCTTCAACAGTCACTGTCCTTCACAACTCTGCTTTAGCAATTTGAGCCCATCAAAGTCTCCCTAAATACGTGGATCATTAAGCTTGATGACATAGGAGCCGAACTTTACAGTCACAAGCTTCCCTCAGAATCACAGAATTTATAAATCTAGATGAGAAGTGCCTGCTAAGTAAACTGTATGGTCACAACTATTCTGCAGCTAAGATCTCTGGCACAGATGGATTTCAATGGACTGAAAAATCAGTGTGATAAATCAATAATGCCTTTGCAGAATGTATCTAGTTACAGGACTCTGCAAGTTCCACTCTTATTGGGTAGTTTGCACCTCATCCTTAGGGATACTCACTGAGACAATATCTCTCTGAATGATCTGTGGATCTTGTTCCATGACTTATTTGATGTGACACTGTAATTTTTCCACTTTCCCATATTATTTACCTTAGGAATACTCACAAGCTAATTTTTGTATCTTGTTTCAGTCATGTTCTTTCTTTATTTGATAAATGTTTTGCCTTTTTTCCAGGTTTTAGGTTATATAAGAAAATGTTACCTACCAATCACTGTCAGGATGATCTAGGGGTTTTAGAGATAACCTCTGATTTTGCAAGTGTTTATCCTAATTCTCCTCTGCTTCACTTGCCTTACCAAACACTAGGGGTGATTGTAATCCTGTGTGTCCTAATTAATCAGACTCCAATATCTGCCTAATCTTTTATTAGCTGATATTCTCCGGGTGCCTGTTCATTACCTCCCTCTTATCCCATCTTTTTGATAATTTCATTATTCTATAGCATCACTACCTATCCAACCCAGAGGTCTAATGTTACTTTTTCCAGTTCAGGCCAACAGACCACCAGATACCATCTTCCTTATCTGAGCTGTGTTCCCCATAAATGCTTTTGGATAACCAAGATTTGCCAGTTACACCTTCTGTGTAAAGATTTTGGCAGCCATTTTTTGTGATACAGAACAGTTAAAATTTTCCAGAGGTTGCTGTAATCTCTCACTATACAAGTTCAGGTGATTTTCACCCTATTTCTGCAATCTTATCTTTAGCTTTGATTAAATATATTAACACGATGTAAAATATACTGTCAGACTCATGACAAAGAGCAAAACTTGAAGGAAGAACTGTATTTACCTTTTTGAGGCAAGGTTATTCTTCTCAAGTGATAACTGGTCACTGTTACCAGCTTTTAGATGTCTGGGAATCACCTGTTTAACTTCTAATCATTGTCAGGCACTCTGACATTTCGATGATTTTGCAAATGAGTTTTTTATTCCTCTCAGATAATTCTGGATATACAGGATGAATCTGTCAGAATTCTTCCTCACATAACTTTTTAACATGCTTTTTATGCCTTCTGTCCAGAAAGTCTCTAGGAAAACCTTATTTTTGCCTTAATTTTTAACTCATATTAATTTTTGAGAAAGTTGTCCTCTGGCAACAAAATGGGAACTGACATCCTCAAAAGACTGGACTATTTCATCAGCAACAGTTGTTACAACTTCTGCAACCCTGCCCACCAGGGATGGAAATTAGAACATAAGCTTAATTTATCTGACTGAATAATGATGACTTAGGGACCATAGTGATGTGACTCAGACTTCATTGAACTAGGTAAAAAGGTGCAGCATAGAACAACTCCCCTAAGTCATACTTGTTCTGCTTCTACTCTCTTGAAAAAGTATTCATGAAGTTGCCTGCTTGCTTAGGAGCTCAACAGACTGAAGTTAAGATGCTGTGTCTTTTCAATGATTTGCCCCATATCTATGCTTCCCAACTAATTGCAAACTGTCTCTGTTCAGACCATGGGTGGTTTTGGAGTGTTGGGGTGTGTGTGTGTGTGTATGTGTGTAAGTGTGTACTTCAGTTCCTTCCACACAAGAGAATTAGCACATTGAAACTTTGGAGACTGAAGACTCCCTACAGGTGGTACAGTACGACTGAGGACATTGTGATCAAAAATGACTAAAGGAGGATGACAGCAAGGAATCCAGATAAACAGACATGCAATGAAGAATAAATTAATTCCAGTACTCCATATAAAGGCAGTCTGGGTTGGTAGTTTATATGTCAGATCTCTGCATACTATTGTTACTTATTACAGCAAGAGTTTAAATAAGCAACCAGTTGATCCAGTTTAGAATACCCTCTGGGAACCTAACCAGGAAATATTTTGCCCTGGTTTTGGGTTTCTTGCTCCCTATTCAGAGTTTCTACACACACGTATGACCACTGGTTGCATAACATGCCTAGTGTACCAGAGGCACTCAGGGAAATGATAAAAAATGCCGTTGTTAAACCAGGAATCCAATTGATTATTGCAGCTTCAGCTGCATCATATTCAGATTTTCAATGGATGATCCCATTCTTTAACATTCTTCATGTAAATACATGGCTCCAGCTAAGTTTGAGAAAATTAGTTCTTCAAAATCACTAAATGTTGAGATTTTCTAATGTAAAACACTCACAGATGTCCTCCATGTCCCCAAAACACTTGAAAATTTGAAAATATGCATTGATATGTCTATGTAAGTCTTCATGAGTGATCTATTGCTTGCAATAAAATCCTCAAACAGCTTCCACTGCAGTTGATGTTAGATAGTCTTTTCAGAACAGGTAATTAGCTGGTTAATCACTGCAAAAAAATCTCATTATTGTTTACCTGCAGAACAACTTGAGACTTTTTCTCCAAGGACTTGTTCAGCCTGGTGCTAATGTCACTTTCAAAGAGCATATGAAGGTCAGTCTTATTTAAAAGATTTTGTTTCATTCTGCTAGTTAATGTGGTACTTTTATAGGCTGACAATCAACTGGTGGTCTATGAGATACTTTTTTGAGTAATGAAGAATTTCTTAGTGTCTAGGTTCCCAGTTTTAATAAGACAGGCAGATACTTTGCTTTTTATCCCAAAGACCGACCAAACCTGTTATGTTGATCAATCCAGTTTGAAGCTATGAGGTTTATCTACCTGATTGATAAAAGGTTTTAAGCTTTCAGAACTATGTTAAAAAAAAAAAAAATTGAAGAGAGGCCAGTTTCCATTTACTGGATGATTATCCTGCATCAAAAGCATCTGTGTCCATAAAAAGGTGTCTTTTGCATTCCTGCCTGAAACTAAACTGAGACTAGGCAATTAATTCAAAGTACAACAGAATCTCTCTTAGAAACCCCTCAGATTGATTAAATGATAGAGGTTCTAGGGTGGAGGGGACATATTTATTAAAATAATGTCTGTTTCTCAAAGTTCAGATTGAGTTTAAAATTAGTTTGTGAGTAGCAGAGAAACAGTGAGAAGTGGGGATGTTGTCAGGGGTTCTGGACAGATGGATGAAACTTCTGGTTATCTATATCTGACAACTGGAAAGCTTTGATGAGCGACCCCAATATTTCCTGTGTCAAAAGCAGTGAAAGACCCCAGTATTTCCTGTGTTAGAAGCAAAGACAGGAGTAATACAGGTCTATCACCTGCTCCCACCCTGTTACCTCTCTAGGCAGAGGTTCCAATCCAATATTTCCCAAATTCTGCAGAACTCAAAGTAATTCAGAGAATAATATAAGTTTGAAACACTATAATCAGGAGAGAACAACAGTCATCATGACCCTGTTAAAGGGGATGTGAACAGTCCTGCACTTGCCTGGAAGGAAGTCAAGGAGTGAATTAATAGTGCCAAAGCATCTAGAGCTGAAGAAAATCACACCAGGGCCTTACTTTGTCTGACTCCTCAGCAATTCAACAAGACCAGTAATTGTTACCCAGGTTGAAACACTACACAGGAATAGATGTGTCCTGTTAGATGTGTAATTGTATGTGAGAAAAAAATGTTGTTCAGGCATACGTTTCTGCTGAGATATCTGCAACATTTTTTACATATTTCAGCTAGCTTTTATAGTTAGATTTTTTAAATTATGAGCATTCAAAAGTCCATGAAGTGCCTGTGATTGCACCACAGCTAGCAAAGACTGAAGCTGCCCTTATTTTATGTACCTGAGTCAGTTTTGTAGGGGGTGCAGGTACCCAGGTGTGGGGGCTGAAGGGGGTCTATGTGAGGAGAGGCTGGGATTCTCCATGCTGGATGCACCTGGAGCCAATCAAGCCAGTGCAGGGCACAGCTGAGCCATGGCCAAGGCGGGGGAAATTCAGGGAAAATACACATAAGAAAGGAGGGAGGGGAAACGTCATTGTCATCTGTGGCATTGTCATAATTGTACAGGAAAGATGTTGCTTTAGTGTTTGTCTTTTTGTTTCACTCTACTCATGTCACTAATTAAATATTTATTTTATTATTAATAGATTAAGTTCTTTTTCCCCAGGTAGAATCTGTTTTGCCAGTGGTGTTACTCACAGGAGATCTTCCTGTCTTTCTCTCCGCATGGACCTTTCTCATTCCCATCTCCCTTCTTTGTCCCCTTTGTCCCACTGAGGCTGTGTGAGAGAGCACATGGGTGGTATTTTGGCTGCTGACTAAGGCTAGTCTGCCACAAATGGTGGAGACTCAGGTTATTTTCCAAAATCTAGTCCGGACACATTTCAAAAAATGTTACCACATTCATATGTCTATGCAGGGCATTGAACTGTATGCAGTAGGTCAACACAAAGCTTGTTTGGTTCTGCCTCCCATTTTTTCCAGAGGTGGGAACAAGTCACACTATTGAAGCACTTCCTGAAGAGTTTTTTCCTGTTTTTCAAGACATTCTGAATTTTTGGTGCATTCTGAAATTAATGTCCTTGCCCCTTATCTATCTCAGGGACACAGGATTCCCCCATATTTACCCACCTGCTCTCCCTTTTCCCCTCTATCAGAGCTTGTAGTCCATTCAGCCCATTCCCTTGGGAACAGACCAGTTGTTGGTCACAAGCTCTATGGAGTTCACTCTAAGAGCCCCATGAAGTACACTTTGAATACTGCTTTACCAAAACCCACATATAGGAAAAAATTGTAAACATTTCTTCAACAAGGTGTTCATTATACGTGAAGCACTCTTTTTTTCCCCCTGATGTTTTATCTAAATAGAAATAATCATTGTGGTTTTTATCTTAATAAATGGATTGAATAAAATCCCCCCAGAAGGTTTCACCAAGTTGCAATGCTTCCTCCCAAGCTAGCAGCATCATTTCCAAATGCACAAGTTGTTGCTTTCTTGGATACTTAACTCCAAAAATAGGAGGATTAGATTCCATTTCCTCATTCCTCTGCTCATACATACGCTTACCTATAATTGAGATCTCTTACTTTACATCTCCTTGCTAGGAAATTAGGTCTGTGAGTATCTGAGAGATAGGATGAGAGAGTTTTAAAGTGCTTGATGCTTGTCAAATTCCAGATATAAATTAGACTCTGTAATTCAAAAAAAAAGTCATTTAAATACCATTGGAAAGAAAATTATTAGCACAATCTAATTTGTATATGCAGTCATGTAAATTCAAATAAAGAGTAACAGTTCTGCTTCATCTGAGGTATTCTCATTTTTCTTCCTTAGAAAATAATCTTAAAGCACAAAGTATTATATATTAACAACTTTTGATAAGAAGCAGATTTTAGTAAATAATAACATGTATAGGTGATGATAGCTTTAAAATTTGATTTCTTGGGAGGTGTACAATGTTTCTACTTCTTGTTTGATAAATGTAACTGCAACTAAATTACTCTGCAAATTTATATGCAGGAACTGCAGTCACTAATTGGAAGCTGAAAGCACCAGACACTCCACTAGCCCTAGCCTATTTCTGTACCAAGTAATAGGATTATTGAAAACTCTGTCCTTATATATTGTGTTCAAGGAGAAAAGCACTGAAAAATTCAAAGGTTTAATTTAGGCACCATTAGAAATACACTGCAATTCATGGACTATTCTGTGCTGATAGGCAAAATGAGCTACTCAGCAGGGAGCAGGAGAGAGTGCACACACAAAAAAAATAAATTAGAATGGCCTTTACATTCATCTCACTGTGTGGTATGTACTTTGCATTACTGCTTATGTACATTTTGGTTCATAAAATTCAACAGTATGAAGTGCACATAAAACATGCATAGTGTTTTCAATTCAGATTACTAGAACCGACCTCTTAATGGAAAGGTACTAATATGAGCTATTTCCTTCGTGTATGACCCTGAAATAAAATAGTTCATCAGTTACTTCCAGCTAAATCTACAAGTTGAGAAAAAGTAATAGACTCTTAGAGGTCAAAATATTGGTTGTTATAAATGCCTGGTTCATTTCCTAACAAGGCATAGTAAAGCTTCACCAAACTAGAGCATTGCTTTCTTTAAATAAGAGATCCTGTGCAGGCATCTACCCCACAGCTTTAATTCACAGATATTTACAAAGAAGCCTGTTTGAACCATAGCTTTTGTATTACTTGCTCCTAGCAAAATGTAGGAAGGCTTCATTAATTTTCACATGCAAGAAAATACATAATTTTGTATATATGCGCAGCTTCTTCTGCTCACTGTAAAGGATTTGAAGACCCAGTGAAAATCTGTTTAATAAGATCCCACAGTGTTGTCAGTTTGGCTGTTGGTACTTTTGATGCCTTTCTTTTCATTGTATTTCATGTGCATATATATCAAAAGCTTTGCTTTCAGGAATATTAGTAATAGAATAGTCCACACCAGGTTGTGGTGATGTAAGGTTTTGTTCTTCCCCATCAAAACAATTTTTTCTTCTTTTATTTCTTTTTTTCCTTTTCTTTCTTTTTTTTTTTTTTCCTTTTTTAATCTTATTGCTTGAATCTAAATTTGGGTGTGTGTCATCTGTTTGTGAAACATGAGGATTCAAAGAAGATGGCATTAGAATTCTAATTTTGCTCAATTTCATTCCGACAAGGTATTTCTGCATTAAAGTATTACTCTCTTTGCAGCATCACAGTATCATAGACTCCTTGCTTTAAAGATATATTCTTCAAGGATGATGCAAATATGATTTTTAAAACTTTACATTAAAAATAACTTATACACAGTATAAAGCACAATGTTAATTTCTGATTGATTTATATAATGTAATATATACCATTTCAATTATTTCTTTGGCTTTAGCCAACTTTTCTATCTGAGGATGATTTAAAACTAAATATTTTAATTAAGATAGACCATTAACAACTTTTAATATTAACGAACTACATAGTTATGAAGTTTTTAAACAGAAGATTAGTAGAAAAGGCCCAGATACTTGATATATTAATGGAAAAAGAGTTGAGTTGAATTTGTTTCAACTCAAGAGGGTGAAAAATAAATTAAAATTAGATGATTTATGGAAACTAACTTAAATAGGATCCACATGAGTGAAATTATCTAAGAATATCCTGCATTTACAGTTCAGAAATGTAAAGGTTACAGAATCCTTTCTGATCAAAACATGAGTCGGTTTTATTTTACAGACAGAGTTCCAAGGTAGGCAAATCACTGAGATTCATTCTGATTTTCATAATCATGAAAGTTTGACTTACTTTGGTTGTTTAGGTCATACCTGAAGAGAAAATTTATCTGGACAGGCTATGAGGTAGTCTATTTTTCTGAGATAAAATTAAACAATTTCTTCTTTCACCTTCCTGAATGAGGCATTTATTTACCTGTAATGATGTCTAAGGATTTCTAGATTTGTACATATATTTTTATATATTTTTAGCTTTGTAAATTTTTAATATATACCTATATAGTTTCTAGCATTTTCTTCCACTTTAGAATAGTAGATTGCCCTTTCTTTCACTTCATGTCACCTTCTTGAAATTGTGTTTAGTCTTATTTTCAAGAAAAGAATTTCTAACAAGGACACCCTGTTTTGCACCAGCACCTGGGAGACAAAAATAACAAAATAACAGGCTGAGCACCCTTGGAGAGCCTTGGGCAGGCCCCAGGGTGGGTTACCGGGCATCTGCTCCCCTACTGGATGTGCTTGCTAGGTGTGCCAACTGATTAAACTTACAAAATTTGTGAAAATCTGATGCCAGACGTGGGCATAGACATATTTTGAGCGCATGAAAGTTTTCACTAAAGGACTGGTCTTTAGGTTACCACTTTAGTATCGTTTGCAAGGTTTGTCTTTAAATTCTAGTCAACAGCAGCATCATGATGAAACATGTTAAAGATTTGAAACACCTTCTGAAACCCTGGACTCTTCTGAGGGGACAGATGAACTCAACCTTGAGAAAAAGAGGCAGAGAAAAAGTTTGACCATGTGCTGTCCTCGCTTACCTTCCCTGTTGATCACATGCATTCTGTTTCCCTTTTACAGGTGATCCAGCATATAAATTCTTCTGAATAAGAGCTCAGGCAGGCATAGCGCACGGCCAGATCTAAATGAAACAGCTTGAGCCTGTACATTACAACAAGGAAGATACAACACAGGCAAAATTCAGCTTTTTTTGCTCAGTTCCTACCATTATTCCTGGCCATTGTGTGTACCTTGCCTCACCATTTTCACTATTTCATAATGTAGTTATGTTATGGAGTGGTCTCTGCAATCCTCCAGAACATTCACTAGTTTTATATTCATCATGAAGCTGAATTTTTGTGCCAAGTGTTGCAATCAGTTCCTCCCATGTGGTTTCTTTCATTGATAAATGCTAAGGGTAACTCTTGATTTAGCACCTTCTAGTTGTAAATAAATGGTTCTATTGGCTTTTTGGATCTTTAAATCATGTGAATAGCTGCTGAGATGATTGGCACTATTATTTGGCGGATGGGGATGCAATTTGCTCCCCTTTTATAGCAACATTTATCATGGCCTCCAGACGAGAAATGTTTATTCAAATAGCACAAATAAAGAAAAAGTATAAAAATTAGCTATTAAAATAAGAAAGATTATTTTCAGGACACACAAAGTGAACACATTTCTTGAAATTGAGCAAAAGAGCAGGATAAACCAGGTGAAAAAAAAAATTAAAATTTGAAAGTTGGATGGAAAAAGTGAATGATTTTTCATAAGCATGTAATGAAGCTGCAGGATTCATTCTAGGATAAAAAAAAAAGGCATACTAGTATCTTGATTTGGTCAGGAATTAAAATTATATTAGCCAGGCAACTAGATGGAGATGGCCTTTCTGAAACAGTGGCCAATAATAGAGTTTACAACAAGAGAGATGAATCAGCAGCTCTCTTTTGCTGCATCATGCACTTGAAAGTGAATGCTTTTTCCACTTTGTTTTGTCAACATTATTGTAAAAGTTCTAGGGGATTTTGGGAAATCTTTTTGCAGTAAAATATATTGGACAGATGAGAAAAAGACCGAAATGAGTTTTACTAAGACAAGGAATTTACCGCTGAGGAAACATTGTAAATAAATTGCACCTTTATTTTGGTTTTCCTTAGATAATTTTATAGAGGCCTGAACAAGTGGTGATAAATGAAGTAAACATATTTCAAAGAAACTCAAACCAATTCCATCAAACTTTAGTGACAGAAGTGGTCCCACTAATACCTGATGACTGTTGTATGAACAAGCACTTAAGTATTCAGAACACTGATGCACTGGGCCACACTGCACAGAAAATAAGCCTATTTCATTTATGCTTTACTGATGAATGGGGTTTTTTTTTGGTTTTTTTCCATTTCAAGAGGTACAAGCCTAAATGAAAAGATAATTAAGATTTGGAAGAAGAAACATTAGGATACTATCTCACAAATATTTGCAAATTTTCTAAACAGAAGCAATCTCTTATTTCTGATTTTTTCACACTCAATGTCAAATTTTATTGTGTTTTTTACTACATAATGCACATGGTCCTTACTGAATAATTTCTCTCTTTCTCTTATTTTTAACCTTTTTAAAGGATGATTCATTCCAGAGATTAATTAGCTATTTTAAAATGGGATTAACCTCTTTTTGGAAGTGCCTCTCCCTCCTACAGGTAACAACAGTCATGTTTTAGTAGCTCTTGGTCGCTGGGATGAATATCAGTGATAGAGTCAGGTATATTTTCTACTTGCTCCTGCTAATTTAATATGCCAGCAATGGCCCCACTCTCAAGAAACAGTCTATTTTGGGGGAATTTTTAGAACTGTTAATATCATTGCCTTTTCCTAATTTTCAAGGTCTACATTGCCACAGTTCCAGAAGCAAGGCTGGAATCCTGGGTGGACACATACAATTAATTTATATTAATGCTTATTAGTGTGCATAATTATGTTTTATGAAGGCATGCTATGTCTGTTAGGATGTATGGCAATAACTTCAGAAAAACTAAAATATCTTCACTGCCTTCTCTACTAGCTGACTTGTGGTTTGCTACAAAATGCTTCTTGGGGCTTATACTGTGAGAGTGTAATATGTTCTCATCACCTTCAATTGACATTTCTGTTAGAGTCTAGAATTATAAAGGAAGCAGTTCACTGTCTGCTCTTTTCAAAGTGCTCCTTTGAGGCCAAAACACAAGAACACAATTTGGTTAGAAAATCAAGATGAGAATGTATACAGTGCAAATCTTGGACTCAAGGCATTCTTACTGAAGTTGTGTGTGTACACGCTTACGTGACAAACATATCTTGACACTATTTGTCTTGCTTTTCCTCCAGGCGTATTGTGTTTGTGTGGCAAACTTTCAGTAGCAGCAGGGCAGGGGACAAAGGGAGCATTTAAGCAGTGGCTTCTGTGAGATACTTCCAGAAGCTTCCTCTATATCCAATAGAGCCAATGCCAGATGGCTCTGAGACAGCCATGTCACTGGCCAAAGGTGAGCCCATCATTGGCAGCGGTGGTGCCTCTGGGATAACATATTTTAGAGGGGGGAAAAAGTTACTGAGCAGAAGGAAAATGCAGCCAGAGAAGAGAGAAGTGAGTATATGTGAGACAAACACTGGGGTCAGTGAGGAGGTGCTAGGTGCCAGCCCAGCAGCCCGTGGTAAAGACCATGGTGAGGGCAGCTGTGCCCCTGCAGCCAATGGAGTTCCATGGTGGAGCAGACACCTACAGGCCCTGGAGGACCCCATGCTGGAGCAGGTGGATGCCCAAAAAAAAGCTATGACTCTGTGGACAGCAGGTTCGTGTCAGGATTCATAGCCTTGTGGAGAGAAGAGTCCATGCTGGAGCAGGTTTGCTGGACTGGTGACTCCACAAGGGACCCTCACTGGAGCAATCTGTTTCTGAAGGACTGCAGCCCTTGGAAAGGACTCATTTTGGAGTAGTTTGTGGAGTACTAGCTCCCATGGGAGGGTTGCCACATGAGAGCAGGAAAGCATTATTTCTCTTGAGGAGGAAGCGGTGACAGAAATAGTATGTGACACCCATTCCCCATCCCACTGAAATGATGGCAGGGGCGAAGGCAGAGAAATTGGAATAGGGAAGGAGGCATGAAGGTGTTTTAAGATTAGTTTTTACTTCCTATTATCCTACTCTGATTTTGATAGGTAAATTCAATGACTATAACTGCCAAGTGATCTCCCTATCCTTACCTTGATTCACAAGGGGAGTAATAAAAGGGCTTTGGTGGGTCCCTGTCATCCAGCCTACTCAACAGACATGAATTCCTCTTTGGTTTACAGCCCTGTTGAACATAGAAACATGGAATCATTAAGGTTGGAAAATACCTTCAAGAAACTCACTCAACAAGGTTTTTAAAACGGCTTAGAGTGTTTCATGTACTCTGAGTTATAGTCATAGGAGGAATACTGACAAGATATTCTCAAGAGGCCAAAACAACAAAAAAGACTTTACTGGCAACCTCAGAAAATCAGAAAACTTTAGCAAAAGGTTTAGATCAACATTCAATCAACATGAAACACTTCTCAAATCATTAATTAAGCCCATTCAACTTAGCAAACTCTAAGCCAGTTCAATTTTAAGTTACTTAAAAATTCTAAGAAGGAATTAGAAGAAAAAGAGGAAGACTGAATGATAAAATAACCAAACAAAAAAGCAACCAAACATATCTATCACTTCTGGTTCCAGTAATGCTCAGCTGATAGAAATTATAAGAGGAGGTAGAGTCAAGATAAATGCTTCTTCCTGTTCTGCTCCCTGTGCTCTATTACAATGGGCCCTTGAACTTTGCATCACATTCCAAGACAATTTTTGAAAATAGAATACTCTTAAAAAATCTCTAAACTCCATTAAAAATGAAATTATGAATTATGGCAAACCAGCAATTTCTCTACGGATGAATTAAACAGAATTCATGTACTTCTCAAAATATGCTAACAAATAATAAAACAAGCTACAAACTTGGGAAGTTATTAAAGAGGTGCACATGTCAAACTGATATGCTCTTTACTCATCAGCAGAAGAAATTTTAGTAGATACATTTCCTGTGGGCTGACTGCTCTACGATTACCTAAACTATGTCCCAGCCTATTCTAGCTCCAAACCCTCCAATGCAATTACCCCAGGAGCACTGCAGGACACCATCAAGAAGCTGGGAAGGATATGGGAAATTTCTTCACAGTGAAAAGACAATAGATGAAAAGGCAGGGTACTGCAATTAAAATGTAGCTAAGAGCTACAAACCGATATTTAAACTCTTGAAATCCTTAGCTTTTGGGAAAATTAACCAGTGACCCAAAGCAATCTTGAATTGCTGAAAACAAAGACATGTTATGTAATTCAGTTTGTTTCCTCCTTGTGGAAGTAAATATGTAAGTGGAATTTTGCTAAGAAATATTTTCCCCGGATTACTTTTTAATTATGCACTGCAATATTAAATAGGAGCACAAGACACAATGCAGTAACACAATATAGATAATTGAAGTACAAAGGAAAAGCTAAGAGTTCTATTTTACCACACACAGGCAGGGCACTGGAGGCCTGTAAAACTTCATTATCTATGTTAGGAAAAAATTCTGAAATGAATGATGTGTCATTTGATAGAAACTAAATTCTAGCCATCCACTGAAATGCTAAGCAGCATATGCAGGAGACACTTTTGTCACTGCTGCAAGAAAAAATATGTGTTTATTGACTGTTAAATTTTGATGCAAACAGCTATGCTAAACTGAGCAAAACTTATTTCAGAATCACCTGCTTAAAGTAAGCCACAAATATGTAACCATATCAATTCTCTCTGCATCATTTTCTGCTTCAACTGATGAAGATGAGATTCAAGAACAACTTGTACTGAGAAAAATAGCCTGATATGTCAATGTACAGTGAAAGTTAATACATAGTTAAGCAGATTCTTTACATACTTTATTCGATGGCATGCCTAATTTTCACTTAGTTACTACAGTTCACTGCAGAATTGGGTATTGTACACAAGTGATTATTGCATCACATATTCACTATAACATAAATTCCTAAAAACGATATTGTCTTTGATTATTTGAGTTGAGAGCGTAAAGACAAATTTTTGGTGTAGCTGCTTAGTAAATACTTCAAAGAAAATTTTCTGTACTAATTGTATAGTTGTTCAAGGATAATGTCCAGTGTATACTCATCCCTGACAATTTGTTAATTATCCTAGCAATTCTCTGCATGATAATTATTTATATTGTACATAAAATGTTTCTTGTGTTCACTAAAATAGAAATTACTCCTCCATATATCATAGACACACGTTTAAATTTGAACAGACTGTTTCTCTATAGCATAATTGCAACAATGGATTTGCCTTTTATTACATTTTCATCCACTCACTACCCTTAATTCTTCATTTACACAATTTAATTTTTCTTTCAGAGGAAAATATATTAAGAAGTACATTTCTGGAAGTAGAGAGAAATGTTCATTCCGCCACTGAAGATCAGCAATTCTGGAGGTTAAACGTATTCCAGTTTTGAAGAAAAGGCATGAGACCTAAAATTGTCCTCCTCTTGCCCTCATTCCCATCTTTTGCTTTTGCTCTCCTTTTCTAAACATCTTCATTCTTCTGCTCCACAGCATCTGTGTTCTTCCTTTGGCTTGTCCATTCCACAGCTGCTGCCACAAAGGGATGAGGAGGAATATTATATTCTGGCAGTGGGGAAGCGGGTGAGAATATCCCTGTCTGGAGAACTGGCTGTCATGTCCTCCTCTTTCCACATCACTATTTCTACCTTTCTGTTTTAAGAAGGTTCTCTAGAGTTGCTGAAATGAACCCAGCTGATTGCTAGTTGGAAGGTCTTTAGGAAATTTCTTATTTTTCAAACAGTAATAATTTCTCTTGTGGTTCCCCATACAGATCCAGAGGTGAAGGAGTGGTTGTTTCAGTGTCTTACAGAGCTGGAAACATTTTTTGTTGTTGTTGTACAGTATGGGGATGACTAGGGTGATAGATTCCAGGCAGGATTTTATCAGTTCCTGAATGTCAACAAAATCTGACCTTCTCATACAGCTTGAGTTTAAGGGTCCATGGGGCTCTCTTACTGCAGGCAGCATCTATAATGCAACAATCTGGAAATAAATTTCTGCTTTTATTAATGAGATTTGTTAACAATGGGATCTTTCTTTGTAGCTTACTAATTATAGTATGTTTTGTTATTTCTGAGTCCTCATCAAAGATAAGATGAAGTGAGGTGGGAGTTTATCTGAGCCATGGATTATACAACAAAAAAATAAAATATCTTTCCAGGCAAACCAAAGTCAAGGCCTTTTCTCCTCAGTTGCATGCGCTATTTCTCCAGCACAAAACATACTTTCTGTACAGACACAACTCACTTGTAGATGTACATCCCGACATTTAAAATAAAGAGAACTAGGAGTCAGGGCAAAAATGTGTTGATGATTTGTCTCAGATGGTATGGAGATTTTTGCCATCTGCTTCTCAAAAGTTTTAAAAATATCCATTATTTTTCTCTGATTTTTAAAATACATTTCTTAAATATTGAGAGAATCTAAATGGGGAAAATGACTGTTATTATTCGTTAGGCACTTTGTGAGACAGACCTAAATGTTTGAATTACATAGTCAAGTCTCCATCATTTATATTGTAGGCATGATTGTCATCTGTATTTATGTTATTACCACAATATCTTTACCCTTCGTAATCTACAAAGCATTTAACCTTCAAAAATTCCTTATGGTAGGGTAGTAGTAGTATTCCTTTCATACAGAAGCAGCAGCAGGAGTGGTAATAGCTGCACTATTTTATTTTTGCACTATTATTATTGTATAGTGCAGTAGGAGTATTGTGTGGTATAGCAGTGGTAGTATCATACATGTGACTGGGCAGACACATGGTAAAGACCAATATTCCATAAATATTGAAGGATGGACTGAAGTAACTAGGCGTCTAGAGGGCCTTTCAAATTTCAAATTATTTGAGATTTTGAGTTTTTTCTTATTCGCATCTTTATCCATCCATATAATTTTACTGTTCCCTCAACAAACATTCAAAAGGCTTTATTTACATTGCATTCAAATATTTTGAACTGTTCTAGCAGCTGCATAATTCTTTCTCTGCATCTTAGATGGAAAAGCAAAACTCGTGGTCAAATTTAGCAGAAAATATTGCAGATTGTGCAACTCTGCAAATTATTGAAATTTCTTAAGCCTATGGTGTTTGTTGATTCTGACTGTATGCAGCCATGACACCCAAATGCAGTATGGAATTTTCTTTGACTGAGTTCAAATATTGAGCTGTTGAAAACTACCAGTTCTCTAACTTTGTCCATATTAAAGATGTAATATGAATAATCTAAAATATGTGATACCTACAGTATTTTTTGCTAGTTTTACAACGTTATTACACCAAAATAATCTTTGTCCTACTGTTAAGGGACAAGAGAGGTAATGAACCTGTAGGTAGATGGTAAAGTGGTACAACAAAAAGAAAATTCTTAATTTCCACATCTCAGAAAGATTGTTCCTCTTCATTAAAATGGTGAAGTAATGTAATAACTCATGTGATTACACTCTTTCATAATTTCAGATGTTTTTAGAAGTACTACTTAACAAAACATTATAATACACAAAATGGCAGGCCATGGTAAGGGGCCATATTAAGTAGAAATATCACATCAAAATAGTGTAGGTAGGAATTTTGCTTCTATTTTAAATACACAATTTTAAAGCTCACTTCTTTATATCACTCCATCATACATCAAGATCTATTTTCCTCGAATTATACACAAAGTAATAGTATATTATAATAATTTAAAAATCAGACCTGCTTTACTTCAAAACAAATTTAGAGGTGGATGAGAACTGCTACAAAGTTCCCTTCAAATGACCACCATTAGGTAAAATTGGTTTTTTCTGCAGCTGACTATACCACTGAGAGCCATACTAGCAAGCAGGTCGATTAGATAAGAGATTATTTGGTTTTAAGTTTGTCCCATGACAGAAAATCAGCATTATCTAGTGCTTACTGGATGATTTATGGGATAAGAAAATATACCCTGCATCTTTTAGCTGGCTAAATGCTTGTTAGATCACCAGGCAGGGAAGTATTCCGGTGTTCCTACATTTCTGGATTGGGATAAAGGTTACTTCAAGGATAGTTATGGTGATGCTCAGGGTGGTTATGGTGCTTCATCTGACTCCTTATCTCTTAAATCCAATATTATTATCAATGAAAATCCAATAATATTATCCAATAACTGCCATTACTGATTTGCACTGAAATAAAACACACCTCTAAATAATATCTCTTAAGCAATTTGCAGCCTTTTAATTACCTTTTACATATTCTTCAAATTAAAATATCTCAGGCTTCCAGAACTTCCCTGAGCAGGTAGGGTATACCTCAGCCTGTTAGAAATGAGAACTCATTTTTCAATGATTTCTAACAGAAAACAGGTTTTTTTTTATTCAAAACTTCTCAATTTGAAAGAACAAAAGCCTAGATTTTACTTAAATTATAAGGATGTTTTGAGGTAGAGCCTTCATCTCCCAAAAATGGATGAACATATGAGAGCGTCTAACAGCGACAATATTTGGCGAAAGTCAAAATAAGAACACAGGCTTAAAAAAAAGGCTTTATCACTTGAACAAGCACCTGAGAAGAGTGCTTCTCTTCCCTATGAAAGAAGACCTGGATCAAATGGAGGCCAAGAAACAGGACCAGAGGCAAGGTGGCAAGCAGCAGGACAGCAGAACAAGAGGCAGTGGGCAGAAACTGATGCGCAGGAAGGTCCACCTGAACATGAGGATACATTTCCTTTGTGGCTGACTGAGCACTTGAACAGACTGCACAGAGAGCCTTCGGAGTCTGCCTCACTGCAGACATTCAAAAACTGTCTGGATGCAACCCTGTGCAATGTGCACTAGGACAGCCCTGCTTGAGCAGGAGGTTGGATTAGATGACCCACTGGCATTCCTTCCAATCTTACACATTCTGTGATTCTGTGATTCCAAGGTAGATGCTTCCCAAAATGGTGTGCAGCACTTACAGGCTATCCCTCTCTCCTGCCAAAGGCTAGCAGCCTCGAAGCAGAAATGAAATGGAGCTTTTGTTAAGACCAGCATGAATCAGCTTCCCAGTCTTCAATAATTTAGGAGACCAGTCTGCCTGGTCTAGAGTCAAGCATAGTTGTATTTCCTATACAGTCACCTGCTGCACACTTGCCAAGGCGTTTTACAAAGCTCAGTTCAGCACAAAATGAATATTGATAAATGACTGCAGGAAATGGTAGGCTGCCAAAATCAAAAATCTACATATATCTTTTCCAGATGGTTGTGATATATTTTATTTAAATATTATGCCACTGATTAGGTGTGAATAAGTTTTTTTCTGTTGAAGTGATCCTTTAAAAGAGTTCCCATGTACTTTAGTAGCTTTTCTACTAAGAGTGTTGCTCAGTGCATTGGAAAGAAAATGGTAGTGAAGGGGAATATTTTTCTCAGCATACTCCAAGTCAGTCTATTCTGACAGGCAGCAGGAGCAGGTAGTGATTTGAGACTGAAGTCATATCAGTCTTCAGGCTTTGGAGTGCATGAGAAAATGCCTTCTTTGAGTCTTATCACTGTCTATTCATCTCCCTGAGCTATTTTTCGAGATACTGTGAAAGCAGTTTGTTCTCCTTCTGTGAACTGTATTAAATGCACTCTATGGGTTTACTGTGATAATATATTTATAGAGATGCTCACTGTTTCATTTTAACACTAATCTACTAAGATATTGGTTTTACATGGTTCCTTGAAAAACATTATGGGGTCATGGTCATGATGGAATAATGCACTAGCAAAACTTATCTTCTAACTAGCCCTTCTTTTTCCTAAAAGAAGGTACTCAACAGAGTGCTTGTTTTCTTTGACTATACAAAATTTATATCCATCATTCACTGAGTTCAAATTTCAGCCACTGTTGTTCAAATGTGAAAAAATAAACAACAAGCCCCCCCAAATTAATTTTGTAATTATATTTGGGGGCCAGTAATTGTTTCCTAAGACTGATTTGTGTAATTTAACAGTACTAATGAAATTTTATTTTAACTGTGATTTTTATGTTTTGAACAATGTGTAGCAAAGTTTCTATTTTATGTATATAATATGACCAAGGAAAATGATAAATTTGTTTCATCCTAAGAATAAGAGTATTTTCATGATATTCAAAATCTCTATGATTGGTGAGTAGTCTTACCAATTTAAGAGATCCAAAATTTTCAATCAGATAAGCATAAACCACCAAACTGTTAATACAAATAAGATATTTTTTAAAAGAATATTCTGTTATAGCCAGTATCTGTCATGGCAGATGAGGTTAAATGTCCACAGAATTTCACAGCAACTATAGGTTGATCTTGAAACCATGACAACAGTGTGCCAGAGGAAGTGAAGAGTCCCCACAAACAGAATAATATAAATCCTTATTTTGTTGACAAATAATTGTTCTGCATAGATTGAAGCAGAAACTCTAACAGAGAATAAGGTTAAGTAATAACTTAGTGGTACCTGACAGGTTGGAAATATAACCTCAAGTTATCTTAGGCAATAATATTGCTAAAAAACACACCCCCACAGAAATTTGTATATGTAGGTGATAGAATAATGAGCTGTGCCAAGACCACCACATGCGCATTAGGAATTTTATTATGTAAGTATGAGTGACTAATCACCTGTTTCTGCATCATTCTTTCTTTGTTATCTCTTTGTATAAAAACCTGTGCTTGTTTCCTAAAAGATATCAGCTGTGTTTGGTGCTTGGCGCCCTATTCTGCAAAACTGCAATAAAGTCAAGTATCTCAGCTCAGTATGTTGATTGGCTCTTGCACACTGGGTAAAAGAACTCATATTTGGGACAATATGTGTAGTACTTGAAATTACTCTGCTGATCTGCACGGTGTGTGACAATGAGTCACATTCACCCACACAGAAAGGTAAATTCATCATCCTCCCCACCAAACTCCCCCATTTCCTACCATTCCTGCGTACCCTGCTCAGTGGCAGAAGCACTCTTCCTCCATTTGCAAAACATGTCCCTTTCCATCCTTCTCTCATTAGTCTGATTACAAATTCTGAGTGGTCACCAGCATTTATCCTTTCAGAGGTTTAAGTTCCTCTCCCAGCTTTCCCACCTTTCCTGACTCTGTATTGCTTTGATCCTATTCTCCCAAGGCTGGGGGTATCCGCATGGTACAACTGCAGCAGCAACCCTTCTCTCCAGACCTGGTCTGCCAGAGACACAAATAGGAAAAAGAAAGACTGGACAGCAGTCTTTGCTTCTGTAAAGCTACTTTGTACTTGGAAACAACTTGTTGTCCCCTCCTAGGTAAACTAAAATGTATATAAATAGGTAAATCTACTTTCAGCCCTGTTCTTTTGGGCAGCTTTCCTGCACAAAGTTTGGCAGCTAGGGGAGGAAGGTAGATCAATGGGATAAGACCTGAGAGCTGAAAGGGACCTGTGCCTGTGGTGCCAGCCAGGACATCTGCTTAGGCAGGAGTGAATATGTCCATTGATTCTGAGTGAGTTCTGACTTCTTTTTTAACTGCTCAGGTCTTTCTAGAAAGCCAGATCATTTCATGTGATGAAAAGTCAGTCAGCTAGGTAGCATAAGCATTAAATCAGAGATCAAATTTGTCACATTCAGTTCCATTTAGATGAGTAAGTAAGCACCAAATGTGGATCACAAAATATTATAAATTATAAAAGCAAAGTAAACACTTTCAATTCATTCGGCTGATGAATTAAGGACTCATTAATGGCAGTGAGTCACTTTTTAATAAAATCTATCAACAGAACATGAGAAAGCCCCTGTGGTTGTCATGGTATTTAATATAAAATGTATGGTGAGATAAATGGCTGAATTTTAATGAATAGCTCCCACTCTATAAAGGCAGATATTTAGGCTCTAAAGCCGTGTAGCACACACAGTAAATTGTGTGGATCCCAGGCTTTGCTACTGGAATTATAATTAGTCTGTCTGCAATACCATGTGTAAAACAATTCCTTCTCAGACCATGCAGAGATTCTGTTGTGGCAGCAAAGAAATTTCATAAATAACAGCAAGAACAACAGCCACAATATGGGAATATATTTTTAACAAAAAAAACCCCAACCAACCAAACAAACACAAAAAACCAAACAACAAACCAACAACAACAGATGCTAATTGTTAAGGAAAATCTTAAAATAGAAACATCTCAAAAGTGAAAAAAACCAAAACCCAATAAGATAGGTATTTTCTTAGGCAGGAAAAGGTATCAGGCTCTTCCCAGAAATCCAGTGGAAATTTTTTCTTGACTCACAGGGAATGTATGAGTTTTGTGAGTTGTCTCTGTGACAAGCAGCAAAGAACAGAGAAACAGGCAAGTTATGCTTATTTATTAGTTTTCCATTATTTCAGTTAGTACTACTAAGAATCTTGCTTAAAACTCTTGAGTTAAGAGATGCGAAATATTTCCTGTTCACCAAATTATGGTGTCTATTTCATTTGCCTCTTCTTTGTGATTATAAATACTGCTTTCTTTCACCTGAATTACATATCACTCATAAAAGAAACTATGATAGCCACACAGTACTTTGCAGGGTGAATGATTCCATCCTGGCACGAAGTAGATATTCCTGAGTCTTGTTAAAAAGTGAGCAGACACAAGAATATCATGAAAGAGGAGAGGATCTCACTTTGCTAGGACAATGGGGAACACAGGCATGCTTAAGAATAAATGTGTATTTGAACAGGTGTCATTAGAAGTGATGTAACAGGACTAAAAATGGGTCAAAGCCAACTTCCTCATATAAGTCTTGGGTGAATATAGAATGAAAGTGTAATTTTTTTTTTTTATCTATAGGACCAGTGATTCATTAGAATTATAAACAAATACTGAAAGATCAGTTTTTTAAGCCAGAAAATATATGATTCTGGAGGAAATATAAGTAAAAATAGAGAACTTGGAAGAGTGACTGCACACTGAAGCACTGAAGTGTGCGTTGTTATCTGTGCTAGAAATTTATTTTAAACTGTACCTGTGTATCCAAGTTTAGAAATATTTCAGGGGATTCCTGTTGTGTCTACACAAAGTTTGCCCAGGACTCAAGCCCTAGGACTAGGCAGGTGCATTGGCTGGTTCTCAGCTCTGTTTGCCTGACCAGTGATTTATTTTCTCTGTGCACTGGGATGGGACACCAAGATGATAGACTACAAGTAAGAGGAATAAAACCAGGAACTGCAACACTGCCTTGTTTGGGGATCATTACTTGTAAAGTGCCTTAGTATAAGTAGTAGCATACAAAAGAGGCAGAAAGAAGAAGATTCCAGTCTCTCTCTATCATATTTAAATACAAGTAAAATAGTGTGGCAGTTAATGTGAAGATTATTTTGAGAATTTGTAAAACTAGAAATTACACCATTTTATTAGTTACATTGATTCACAATTAGACAGTACACATACACATTTCAAGATCTGTGCTCAACTAAAAATTCTGGGATGCATAAAGAAAGCTGAAACAGCTCCCCTCCCACTCTGTAGTCTTTTCTCCCCAGAAATCCGATTTTTCATTTGGATTTCTTTTTCAACCAGGTTCCCTGGGTAGCTCTCAGACATCAGGGAAAAATAAATTATATGAGAAGGAATGATGCACCCTCTGGCATCTGATTTCGCTGTCTGTTTGAGACATTCATCTAAGTGTTCAGAAATACCTTCATATGCACATATTGTATTCAATCATATGGTAAAAGAGTAACAAATCTGCTTTGTTGATCAGCCTCTGTTACAGACAAGCACAAAGTGTCATGCCATTACATGTTTGTCAGGAGTTCTAATATTGCTAAAAAGGGTCAATTTGCAAAAGCAGAGATTCAATAAAAATATAACTTAGGTTACATTAAGACATGTCTAGATTTTATGGTTTCCCATAAAGTCCGTCATAAATATATATTCTAGTGTTGCTTATAGGCAGAAGTTAACAACTGTTTTGTGACCATCCTAACTTATAGTTCATTCTTTCAGAAGGCAGACTAAAACATGTGGTATAGTAAAGTTTTGGGCCTACAACATAAACATCTGATGTCATGAATAAATTTGGCTTAATAATATTGCAAGGTAGTTTAAATACATAAGCAGACACACACTTGTAGTTAAAAGCTAATATCAATACTATTTCTTTCCTCTATTACTTGACAAAAAATGATTAAAATTAAATATCTCTGTATTTTACCCTGTTCTGGATAGTCCTCTATTTACTGTGATTGGAACACAAACTGAGGACATCATATTGAGGGTCTGTTGTTAATTTAGTTAAATTAATATTAGCATTAGACTTTATCTGACCAAAACAACGCCTAGTGACTTGTGGTTTAGGGAGAAAGAGACTGGACAATAAAAGATTTATTTAGTCTGTCATATTCTGAAAAAATTGTTGTTTCAAACTAATCAAACAAAATTTAATGCATCTTTAAACTGTGTGAGATAAGGACTTCCTGTGCAAACAACCTTACTTTTCCATTACTGAATTGCACTTACTTTTTTTTTATCAGCAGAAAAAAAAAAAGTTAGCAAATATATTTACAAGTCTAAGTTAAGTTACTATACTACTCTGTTGCAGTATGTAGTAGCCTCACATCTGCTTCCTGTACTCTCAATTTTTTTATAAAGAATCCATATGTTTCAGAGTCTTTTTAGAGGCATCCAGCTCATTTTTGGGTGCTGAGATATCAGTTATCACACTTAACACAAACAAAAGAGGCCTGATCCCTGATTGTTAAAGTGGTTGTAAACACTAAGAAATTAATTGTTTATGACATATTAAAGAAGATTATGATGTGTAACCCAAAAGTGATGTCATAATCTCCTTTCATCACTATGTAAAGTTTATGACCAAAACTGTGATGTTTTCCTATCCCAGCAAGTGAGTTTCTTTTTTTAATTCCGTGGCCTATTGTTTGCAGCTCAAACCATGGGGGCATGCATTAGCATTAGTACTCTGATTTCAGGGAAAGCTTTGGGAGACAGGGGTGGGTCCAGGCTGAGTCTTCCCACTTTTGAGCAAAATTTCACTCCATCCATGTGCCAGAACAGTTTTCTCTTCTAGACTTTTCATTTTTCAGGTTCTTTTTATTACAGAATTAGCTGAGTTGGAAGGGACGCACAAGGATCATTGAGTCCAATTTCTGACCCTGCACAGGACCATTCCCAAGAATCACACCATGTGCCTGAGTACACATTTTTCAGCATATCTTTTACTTCTCTTTGAGGAATTCTATTCATTTGCTCTATTCGATGGTTTTAATTTTGTTACCTTTCTTTTTCTTCTTGTTCCTCTTTCCTTACAAACTTTCTCAAGCGCTCTTGATATTGGCCACTCTACATTGTTCTACATAAAACCAGAAAGTTATGTTCAGACAGTAAAATTGGCTATCAGTCCAGGCCTCTGTTGATTTTTACATAATTACACTCTTGAAGAAGCTGCCAGAATATTGGTGAGGTCTGAACAGCCCTCTGACTGCAGTAGCACAAGTGTGGCACAAAACTGACTCTATTCCTTCTCACTAAAAGCTCTGCATACCTCTGAATAAGAGTCCAGAAGAGCTCAACTCCCCACATTTTTGTGTTAGGATATGAATGGGGTTTGAAAATAATTTGCCAAGAGTATGGAGTCAACTGGCAGCCATGGTAAGCTTTCTCCTTCTACCTTCTGGCAATTTAAAACGGGGTGTTATGGGTAAATCAAGTTTTTAATGCAGTATCATTCTTTGAAACCTAAGCAAACTAAAAGAAAATCTAGCATAATAAAAAGACATTTGCTGCTGGGTTTAATCAAGTGATTATGTGTTTCATTCAGTCTCTAGAAACTTTTTTATGTATTAGTAGAGGTTTTTCCCCCAGAATCAATGCATCTAAACACAAGAAACTCCTAGCCTTTTGGCTGAGGCTGTAGTTTTATTTAGCTTTAGTTTGCACAGAAAGAAAGATTTACTAGTGTAGAAACATAAATCTAAAGAATGGAGGACATGACCTATGGGAAACCTACAGGAAGCAGAGATATGGAAGGGTTTCTAAATGATCTATCAACAGAATGATTAGACAGGTAAAAAGAGAGACATGGTGAGAGCAGTTGCAGAAGCAAAGACAGAAAATTATTTCAAGCAAAACAAAAAGCAGTTTAGAGGTCAAAGATGATGAAGAAATATTGTGAATGTCTAAGGTTTTGCGAAAATGTCACTAAAGATATTAACAAAAATAGTACCCTTCAATGTAAGGGATAAATTGACCATAAATAAATGGGGAAAACCAGTCTGCATTTAATGAGCTTGAAGTAAAAGGGATTAACAAGGTAGTACAACAAATGAGAATACATTTAAGATAAAGGTAGGATATCTTTCAAAGAGCAAAGGCTGCCCTTTTTACATTGTTAAATAAAAGATCCAGAAAGTAGTGAGAAATTATGTGGAAAGAAAATGCAAAGGTAAGAGTTGTGTGGAAGAGTTTGAGAGTTAAAGAGAGGTCACAATAACAAGAGCAAAGTTGAGGGGAGAACTGCTAGAAAGTATGCAGATCAGCTGGGAGAAAGGAGAACTGAATGTCAGGAAGAAAACAAGGAGGCAAAAAAAGATGAGAAGAAAGTTGTGGTGCATTTCAGTAATATCATCTTGCAAGAAATGGACAGAGTCCTACATGGGGAAGAGGAAAAGAGAGAGGGATGAAGGGAGAGACAGAGAGAAAGAGAGGCAGGGAGGGAAGGAGAAGACAGAGGAAGATTTGAAGTCTGAATCAATGGTGGGGAAAAACAGATGGAACTAAGGAGTTTTAAAGTAGCTGGAAAATAGTTATTTAGGTAAACAGATGGTAGAACTGAACAGAAAAAGCAGATTTGAAGTGAAAAGAGACAGCCTTCACAAGTACTTAAGAAAATATTCTGCTGTGTTGAGGAAAGTGTGAAATATGCAGATTCAACAACATGAGAAAATAGTAGTTAAATGAAGCAGTGGAACGCCAAGGACACTGATCAGGAACCAGTGTAATGACCAAAGAGAAAATAAGAGAGATGCTAAACTCAAATTTTTGCCATGTTTAGCTTTCCTTTCATCTATTTAATCTTCCTGATCAATTTATTAGCTATTCTCAAAAAGGATGATGCCATAGCTCTCTAGTTTTCTTGATTCAAAACAGTTCTGAAAAGCACTTAAAATTTTCTCTTGCTCTCTTTTTAAGATAGGAAGTTAAAAGTCTCACATTATTTTTTTATTCCAAGAGATATTCAAAATAAAACCTATCATCAGCTCTGCTGGCATTTTTCCCCTGAGGAAGTGCAAAGCTGGAACATCAGTAAATATTGCCTTTTTGCCTAACCTTTCTCCCTGACCTCATATTGACTTAACAGAATCTTTACCACTGTAAGGGACCAAGAGTTGGTCAGCTCCACAGGAGCAGCATCTGTTTTCACAATGGTAAAGAGTAGAATAATTCCCATTGCTCTAATATAGTTCATTTCCAAAAAGCTTTGTGGTTTCTAATGACATATTCTTTATGCTGTAAAACTGAGCACTAAAAAAGTCACAATACATGCAAGATTTAAATGTTTGAAAAGGCTCAAAATTAGAGAAAATCTGACTATTCAAACCAGAATAACTATGCTATAAATTACTCACAATAAAACCTTTCCTTTAAAAGTGACCTTGGTCCCAATCAAGAATTTAAGGAAAAAAACCCACCAGCTCTGGGGAGTTTTTTTAAACGCATACCTCATCAAGTTATCATAATTAAATCATCATTTTCATCAAGCAGTAAAATGTGACCAAAGTAGCATGCAAAATTATTAATCATAGCACATATAGAATTTCAATTGCAAACAGTTTAAGATGCATTTATTAAAGTTTTCCTAAGATAACAATGCAATAAAGTCATGTTAATGTTTTGTTATTGGAGGAGGAGTTAGAGGTATTTTACAAAGTTTATTATTGAAAATATGAAATCCCCAATCGTTAAAATTACTGATATGGAAAAGGGATTTGTTTTGATATATGTTTCTAGGATTCTTACATCATCACTTAATAAACTGAAAAAATTAAGCATATTCTTTATATGCCTATATACACTATAGTTAAAGTCAATGCCAAAGACAGCCAGAAATCCTTATCCACAGATTTAAGTCCTCTCTACTTTCAATTTTGACATTCTTAAAAAGATTTGGTTACTTTTTTTATAAAAATGAGAGGCATATTAATACACATAATCTATATGTGCATGCATAGAATACCCCATGGGAAATAATTTGATTCAATTATATGAACATTTAGTCTGTTATAGAAAATGAAAATATGTGATTTAGAGAATATAACTGAGATCACTTTAAGACTCGTATTCTGCAACAAGGATGTAGTATAATGAGCAAAACTTAATGCTTGGTCAATGTTGTTTTGACAAGAAAAGAAAGAAATGACAAAATTTCTTTGCCTTCTTTACAGAGGAAAGGCTTTCCTACATATGAAGTGTTCTGAACCACTTCTATATTTTCTGAATGTTTTTTGATCATTGAGGAGTCTCCTTGCTGCCTGCCTATCCATTAAGAGGATTTGTTTCTTATAAAAATACAGGGGTGTTCTGATTTCTGAGAGATTGTTCCTTCTGGCTTGGTCAAATCTGGTGTTTTGCTGCTCTGATTTATGCTCAGATCTCTGAACTAAGTTTTCAGTGGTGCATTTATCATATTTATCCAAAAGAAATAGGTGGGACAAAACATCCCACTCCCAGGTGCTATGGCTACATCTACACTGTAATTTTGCTGGGAGACCACAGATGCTGCCTGAAGGTTAGGAGAGCACAACTCCTTCTACCTTCACTGCATCTGTGGACTGCCCAGACTTCAGCTGATTCTGTAACAAACAGTGCCAAGGCTATCCTTTCTGTTCAAAATCAGCCAAACCTCAGGGAGATAGGTTGCAAAAAGAAGACAGCAATTCCAAAGTACTTGTCTCCTCCAACACTATGAAACATTAACAAATTCAATAATAAAGTATAAAAGTAGGTGTGCTTTACAGATATAAGTATACTTGGAGATATCTTCCCTAAGAAAGAATACAAACTGGTTTACCTCAAACTCAGACACAACTGGAGTTCTGAAAAAAACTAGAGCTGTTATGGAAATTGCTGACTTGAAATGGACTAGTTTTATTTTGTTTGGGTTTTTTTATCTTTATTTTTAATAATTATGAAAACACAGATAATACAAGGAGTTTAATAAACAACGAGGACTGTTATTGGACTTGACAAAAAGGTCATCTTTAAAACCGTACATTTTGATTAAAAAATGTCGCCTTTTCTTCAATTTAGTGGCCAGGTAAAATACAGTTTGGAGAGCTTTTCCTGCAATGCCCTCATTCAAAAACAGGGTAAGCCAAAGCAGTTTTCTTCGGTCTGTGTGCCATCAAGTTGTAACATCTCTAAGGACAAAGAATCCACAATATCCTTCTGGGAAACTTGTGCCAGAGTTCAGTTACTTCCAGAGTAAAACTGTTTTACCATGTGTTCAGATTGAACCTCCTGAATTCCAGTTTGTGCTCATTCCCTCTCATCCTGTACTTGAACATCCCTTAAAAGAGTCTGGCTCTGTCCTCTTTGCATCCTCCCTTCAGGCATTTACAGACATTGCCAACTTATTCCTCCTCAGATGAAAGAATTGGTATTTCCTTTTGTCTAGTTTCATGAGGTCCCTATCTGCCCAATTCTTCAGCCTACAAAAGGCAGCACAGACACCTAATTTATCAGCCCCTCCTCTCAATTTTGTACCATCTGTGAACTTGATCAGTGTGCATTCAGTTATGTTTCCCATGTCATTAATAAAAAAAATTAAAGAGAATTTCACTCAGTATTGACCACTGGGGTACCCTACTGGTTATGGCCTCCAACTAGAGCCCAGTCATTCAACCAGCTCTAATTCCACCTCACTGTCTGCTCAGCCAGCTCATACCTCATCAGTTTCTCTATGAGAATCTATCTCACAGGAGACAAGCTTGAAAAAGTTACTGAAATCAAAGTAGATGATATTCACTGCTCACCCCTCAAATACCAAGACATTCATTCATCATGCAAGGTTATCAGCTTGGTCAAGCATTACTTCTCCTTCAACTCATGCTGATGTCTTGTACCTTGTACTCACCTCCTTGCTTACATGGAAATTCTTGAGGTAACCCTGCTTCATCTGTGCTTCATTGTATTTACTTTCCCTTTTTTTCATATTGCTCCAGGCTCTTTGGGCATCAAAAGTGTCCTTCACTACCCCCATCAGACCTTCTGGTAACTTTATTTCCTCTGAAATTCCAACTTAAACCCCTCTTTACCAGGTCAGCCATCCTGCTGTCAAATATACTTTTGCCATTGTTAGTCAGGTTGATCCCATCTCTCCTAAGCAGATTTTGATCTTCTAACAGATCATGGTGATAGAAAACAAAATTCTGCTCCCAGCACCAGCTCTGCAATCAATTGTTAACACATTGAATCACTGGCCTCCTCCTTATATCCCTTGCCCTCACCAGCAGAATTTTGGAGAGCACTATCAGTTTTTATTGCCCCAGCCATCACCCTCAGACCTCTGTAGTCACTTTCCATATCCAACCAGGGTGCCACTAGTGTTCTCACTCGTATCCTTACAGAAAAATGGGGGATTTTCAGGTGGGGGTTTGAACAGGGCTCAGCAATCTCTCCACATCCCATAACACAGCCAGTGGCAAGCAGCAAACTTTTCTAGACAACAGGCCAGGCTAACATATCCATATTATTTATCAGTGCATTTCTTGAAAGAATTTCCAGTCAGCCCAAGATTTCCTCCTTTAAAATGCCCAGGAGTAGTTCAGGCCATACAGGCGCTTCCCAACAAGCAGAAAAGACAAGGCCATGATGCTTTTTGCCATCTGTGGGGCCAGGGAAGTTTAGCCATATCAAATCATGCTAGGTCGTGCTGTTCTTCCTGAGGTCAGCCTAGGGGACCTTAGTCCATTCTCTCTTCTAGAATAAAAGAGGAAATTGAGGACCTGGAACGAAGGATCCCTCAAAGGAAATGGTGTTGTTAGTTTAATGAATGTAGGAGAAGGGGGAAAATGTTAGTGGCAATAAAAAGACAACATGAGATGGAAAGAGAAATCATCCAGTATATGTTTTATTTTTTAATCTTAATACAACAACAGAAAGAAACGTCATATTTCACAAGGGGTTACTTGGAATTGAATGGGTCATATACTGAAAGAATTTGAACAGAGGATGACTCTTTGTTAGTGGACTGGTTTTAAAAAAATGAAAAACCTTTTCCAAGTCGGACACAGCACAAAAAGGCAAACACAGCATGATAAAGCAAAGGAAGAATACCGTAAAGGGGTTGATAGAAATGAAGATAAAACTCAAGTGTGCACTCAACATAGAAATGAGTTAAATAAGAAATTAAATTTGAATTTATGGAGACTAACAAAAATGGGTGTAAGATCATTAATAGAACATTAGTAAAGTCCATCCAGTTATTTGCATACAAATAAATATGTGATAGAATGAGCCTAAGTAGAATTTTTTTAGAAGATAAAAATAAAAGTATATTAATATCATGGGATATAAATTGTCTTTAGAATAGACCAGAAGTGCAATGATGCTTAAGCAATTAAGATAGAAAAGGAGAATGAGATTTGTGATATAAAGGTAGGAGGATGATTTTGCTAATATATCTCTTGTGCATTTTTAGAAGTGATGCAGTTGAACAATCACCATGCAGGCTGTATGCAGAGAGGGAAAACATGGACTCCTTAGGTAATCACAGGCTTACAGGCCAGACTGTGAACAATTTAAGATGGAGTGGAAATAATTAAAGTGCTTATCTCAGCTAGGATGCAACTTGTGCTATCTTATTTTACCTATGCTAGTGTTTGTATATGTGGTGGAGGGAATGTTATTTCAAACAAATATTTTGCTACAGCTGGACATTTTCTCCATAAACTTTATGTTCTGTGTCCAAAATCCTAGAGGCTGTGATTTAATCCTGCCTTTTTTTTCTTTTCCTTTTTTTTTTTTATTTCTGTTCAGTGCCATGCATTTTTTTTTTCCTACTAGAATTACTTTTTTACTTGTCATTTCCAATTGAAGTTATCTCTCCTGATTCTTAAGGATAAGCAATCTTAGATATTGGTCAGGACTATCAGTACATTTGGTTTGTTTTCCAAGTGCCCAGAGGTTGGCAGGATTCACAAAAACTTCAAAATTTACAGCTAATCCATGAGAATATCCCTCCCCTTGGAAAGGGTTAATGAAGAATTTAAGAAAGAGTTTGACATCAGCCAGTTATCAACAATTCAGCATCAAGAATTTAAGCCACCCTCTTTCCAAGGGGAAAAGGAAAGGAGAATTCATGGTGATCTTTCCACATTTGACCTGAGCACATGTACCTTATTCCTTTTTCCAATCTATTTTAAGTACATTTACATGCTCTTTTTCCATCTCTCTTAGTTTGATGTGTTTCTTTCAAAGCTGCTGCCTATCTCCTTGACAATAATAAAAAGTAGTTAGATGCCTTCATTTGTCTGTGATTAAAGACTCTGGGCCTTTGAACACATCTGTGGTTTTGTATGTCTTTTCAGGGGAATTTTCAACATCCCTCACACAATACAATGCATTTGGTTCATAGTTTTCATAACACTTCTTGGAATCATCAAGACAAAAAGTTAAAACATTTAATAAGCACAAAAAATATCTTTGCTGCAACCATTACTTATTTGTACTCAATATGGCAAGAGACTGCAGACATGAAGCAGGATTCCACTGGAGCTTTACATTGCTTAAATATGAAAAGAAAGAGGATTCTTTTAGGTTCTTTTAAGAAATCACACATTACTGCATTTTTTTTACAAAGAAATTAGAATAGAAATTAGAATGGTTTAATTCAGCAAGTGAAGACTGGAATATGGTTACTGTGTTCGAATATGATAGGGGGAGCAAGGAACAAAGGAAGTAAATAAATTCTAACTTTGACAATTAAAGCAAATTAGTCTGACATAACCATGAATGAATGCTGAAACTCCATGGATTTTTTTTTCCAAGCTATAAGATGAAATTGAAAGATTCTGGAACATCTTTTTTTTTAGATAAAGAAATGTAAATAGCAGTTTTATGGTGGAATTTAGTACATTTTCAAAGTGTTTGGGCTGATAAATTTCCTAGTACTGTTCTTGGGAGACAGTCTGAAATTAATTCATCTGGAAGAAAACATTTGGGGCACATGAATGGAAGCCAGGCCCTATCATATGGTCTCAGAAGCAAAGGATGGTCTCTGGCCTGTTACATTAGTAATCTAGTTTGCAAGTCTTCACTCCTTTCTATTGACTTTCTTGTCCCCAGATGCATCTTATTCTGGAGTTCCATATTTTCCTTTCTTTCATAAGCACCATTTCTCTTCACAAACATCCTTATACCACCTATGCCTTTTTTTTAATTCTGATTTTCCCACTCCTACCATTTCATTTTCCTGGTCTAGGGGCTCTGTGTGACCTGACTTGGCCATGACAGAAGGTCTGTGTATGCCCATTCTTCTTTCTTCCTTTGACTTTTGTTTACAGATGATCAGAGAAATGCTTTGCATCAAAAATATTTTTAATGACACTTCTATTGAATAAGTAGGAGCAAACTTGCATATTTCCTCCCCTCTAGGGTCAGGCCAAACATCCTGGGTTCTGAATTAGATGTTTGTTTTGAGAGCTATATCATGCAAACTTTAGTTCCTAGACCTCATTCGTTATTTTAAATTTAGGAAGAGGATTAAGCAGATGTCAATGCCCTTGTGCACGAGCTAGCAGAAAGCACAACATGTAGCATTCCAAAATCATGATCACTTGTTCATCAATATTTAAAGGGATATTTCTGTCTTATTTCAGGAATGACAGGGGAAAAGATATTATCTTCTAGAATGATTTTAAAGAAAAAAAATAAAGAGAACACATATCCAAATGTGAAGTAGGGACAGATAAGAAACAAAATTTGGCTGCAGTGCCACTTTTATGATGGGAAGATAGCTTCACCATCTTAACTTTTTGCCAAGACAAAATACTTCCACAGTATTCGTCTAGTGGAAGACAGAAATTTGACATAAAGGTACAAAATGGTTGACATCAACCCATAAAATACTTTCAGCATATTATCTGATACTGGAGATTTATATCCTTCAGTAAAAGTATGTTGTCAATCTGTGCATTCCAGTGGGAACTTGGCTAACTCATAGATTATTTTAATAGATATATCTCATAACTCAAAGATTCAAGTTGAATCAAAAGGAGTGAAAATCTCAAAGAATAGAACAGAGGGGACATTTAAAAATCCCAGATACTCCCTTTTTTGAAATATGGCTTTATGGGCAGACTTACAATGAAATTTTAAACAGGCTGTCAGATGCATAATTTAATTTTGACTCAGTAAATTTACTCATATGGTAACCTGGTATCTAGAAGAGAAGTAATTCTGCTAAGATCTGTTGAGACATTCAAAAAATGGTGAAGAAAACTTTAGGCATTGGAGGGAAACCCAGGTAAATCAGAAACCAAATTAAACACAAATACGAATAGAAATCATAGAAACAGAAACAAAAATAGAAATATTGCAAAGAAACTTGAGTAAATGCAAAATATGCCCCATTTCCCAAGTAAGTAATATATTCATTAAAGAAAATCGAAAAGTTGTTCACAGTAAAACAAATACACGAATAAACAAACACCAGAGACACTGTCTAAAATAGCTGCTAAACAAGTCTGTGTAAGAGGCTAAATTTCTCCCTCTGCTTTCAAGAAATTCAATGCAGAAAGAAAATATTTAATCTACTTGTTTATCCCAAACCTTTAATTTTAATCATGATTAAACTAGATTTAGTTTATTAAGGCTAAATTTTTCTATCACTGGGAACTCATATGCAGCACAGTGAGATCAGGCTAGTATTTATAGTAAGAACACTTTTCATTAGTTTCTCATTAGTGAGAAACTAATGAAAAAATCAAAAGTTCTCCACAAACAGGCACATAGTTAGTTCCTATCCAGCCTCCCTGAATTTCCTTCTCAGCCCCAGGTCCATTGACTTCTCAGGCTAGAGCCAAGGAAAACCCATCAGCTCCATGGTGTCAGAGACTGAACTCAAACTGACATAAAAAAGTTTTGCCCATTGTAACAAAAACTGTGTAAAGAAGATGCAACCAAAGAAGCCTCCCTGAAAATACCTGACTGGAACTTTGGACTGTGAGTTAAACCACCTAGACAGGATGCTACTGTGCAATCATTCCAGCCTAGGGAAAATCAAGCAAGGCTGAGGCAGAGGAATGCATTCCCAAGTGGCTTGTTGTGAAAGCCAAATGTAGCAGAGATTCTTCCCTGGCTGAGTTTGGGGTGAGGAGACCACAGCCCACAGATACCAGGCTTACTCCCCCCCAAAACGAGAAAGGGGAGGAGGTTTCAGGTGTAGCCTCTGGTCAGAGGCAGTGAACACCCATCCTCCCTTATACAGACTGGCCAAGCTGTGGAGCCTACAGGTCACATCTGTGGGACATTCACGTGAGAGGCAGCTGAGAGAGGGTGCCATAATCCAGCAAAGAGCCTCTGCAGTGCCCCCCCCAGAGTCATTCCTGAAGCCTTGCACCACAAGACTGCATGTGATTCAACAAACCCAGGGTTGTAGGAGACAAAGGCAAACTCCCCCCACAGGGAGATGCCTGGGTTTTCCTACCTAGCCTGTGCATATATTAACCCATTGAATTCACTGCCAAGAAGATGAGCTGGGAAGAATCAACAGAGCGTTGTTGGGATCCACAGAGTGGTGATATTTTCCTTATTCTGTCACTCTCTTTCTGTCCCCCCTACATACTTTCTATTTCTTTCTTTCTTTCTCTCTCTCTCTAATATTTGCTATCAAATAAAACCCATACTATTGTCACTGACATAAGGTCTTGTTTGCACCTTAATTCAGGCAGAGGCATTTCCAAGAACTTCAGTAACTGGGTATTGACACATGGTCTGGGGAGGGTCCAGTTCCCTGGGCCTTTGACAGCACCTGGGCACAGTGCAGAGGGCAGGTGGCCCCACCTCTGGCATTTTACCCAACACCTGTACCCTGAAAATCTGCAAACATTCAGACCTGAAGTTAAGAATATCTATTAAGGCAGAGCTAGAGGTGTCCATTAATGTTAGTGTGAGGTGTTTGGTGATGTTAGGCTCATATTCTCCCAGTTAAAGAAGGAAAAACTAGAATGTTTTGCTGCTAAATAAACGCTGAAGACAAAAACCACCACCAGAGCTAAGCAGACTATCCTGCTGTATGTGCACTGACCACTGCAAGAGGCTGAATGATAAATAGGTTTGAGCCCACAGGATGCAGAAGATGAAAATCAAAGCTTTCAGAAGTTAAAATTTTGAGTTTCATAATTCCCAATTATTTTGTAATGTTACCTCACAGCAGTAAGAATCCAGAACCAAGTAAAGAAAGCAGCAGCGACATATTGGAGGCTTTTTAAGTTGTGACAATTTGTTTCATATTTTCAGTAAAAGTGTGGCTAACAGGAAGACATTTCATAAGTATTTTTTTTCTGAATAATGATTTTTCACTCTCCAGTCAGCTACATGTAAAATAAAGACTAAAAAAAATAAAGTTGATTGAGAGAGAACAAGCCTTTTGATCCCTGAAAAACTCACCTCATTATATCTCTAAGAGACTATCACCATTATATTAACTATAATCATCTCTAGGATGGAATACATTTTTTTATCTAAGAGACTGAACAAGCTTTCAAACCCAATTTCTCCATTTCCTCCCCTTGCTATAGTTTTTTTCATGTTCTGAGAGAAGTCCTGGAGCATATAAACTCGATTACTTTTGGATGGAACTAAATTTCCTGAGCACACATAACATTTTCCAGTTGCTAATGTGCTTGCAGTCCACAGGTGCACTCCTGAGCTGCTGAAGAATAAAACTCTCAAAAGAGCAGTGTGGAAGTCAGGCTCTCAGCACCACATTTGACTGTATCTGCCCTGTCCTCTGATCATACAACATGCTTACATGCAGCATTCCTCAAATCAATGCTAGCATCGAAGATATTTTAATACTTATCTTCTCAGTCAATAGCTGTTACCTGCCTCAGAACCTATGAGTGTGCAGGAATATTCTGATGCAAATAAGAAACAGAGGAACATCAATACCTAGTGTCAGTGCAACACTTCAAGCACTGCCCAGCTGCATTCCTTGCAAACAGTACATATTATTTTTTTAACTTTGCTTTCATTCAGTCTTAAATACTTTGACTATAATTATGGGGGGAAAATATATAATTCTTGTAAATAACATCTTGGACTATTAATTTCAGTTTAATGAGACTGTACTCTTTCTCAAAACTTGGGTATGCTATTTGATTTTGATCTATTTTTCATTTTAGTCCAATGGCTTTTAAATCAGGTCACTGGCCAGTACATTTGCACATCCTCAATGAAAGCAAATTTACCCACATTATGCTTTGTGGAGCATTTTAATGTAGCAGCAAGCTCTAAGATTTTATTATAAAATCTTGCAGATAAGGGCATATAATTTTATCTGAATAGCAATACTAGTTAAACATACCATGTCAGTACAGCTCTTCTCATTCCTGTTCTTTACCATTTAGCAGCAAAAATTCCTGACTGTCAGTTAAAATATTTGTCTACTGAGATCTCAAGAGTTAAGCAAGTAAAGAAGTGGGACCAATTTAAAAAAAAAATCTTGAAAAAGATGCAACAATGTCTGATTTCGGGTTTTTTGCAGCATTTGCTACATCTGATTACTTTGCAGTTCCTAACAATAGTATGGATGCAAGGCACTATATTGAACTTAAAATAAATTTCCTATAAAATTTTTGGCCTTCTATTTATTTTTAATTTTTTTTTTTGCTATGACACACAAAATTAGATTTAATTCTCCATTGCCAGATTTTTTAAGATAGAGATTATTTGTGGAGTTATTATTATTATTATTATTTGTTTATCCTACCTGTCATAAGGCCAACAAGAAACTCTTACATTGTTTTATAACCTATGTAAAATCCCAAAGGAGAAAAACTTTGAAAGGCACATTTAAGTAACCTTTACAATTACTTCATTTATCATAAAAATTCTAAAATGCTTGTCAAAAAAAAAAAAAAAAAAAAAAAAACTAAAGCTTTTATGTTAATATGAAAGAAATCTTTGGAAAGACATTAAAGTCATGCAATGAGATATGATTCTCTGATACAATGACCAAAGTGGAATTGAACTTAAGGAAATCTAACCTTTATCAAAAAATTTTTCAGATGAAGAGATATCTGATTTAGAAAGAAAGCTCCCAACAAGTATAAATTGATACTATAATTCAATAGTAACTATAAACATGTTCTTTCAGTTGAATAGTTGGGGTGAAAAAAAATCCAAATGTTTAAATTTAAATATTGAACAAGAATATTTCTAGTATCTTAAGTATCAGACTTTGAATAACAGCATGCCAGTTATCTGCTACAGAGGAATTTTTTGATAAATATGAATGATAGGATGTAAAGTATTTTGCATCTCTCTTCATTTTATTTTGAAAGAAATAAATATTGCTGGCACTGAGGGGAATTTTTGCTCTAACATAATTGCTACCCTACGTTTTAACAATAATCTAAGACATTGTGTCCAATATTTTGGACTTAAAGCCCAAATAGTTCTCTGATGCAGTGACCACAGATCCCTGATTCTCAGTGGCGGGCAGGGCGTGTGCTGTGTCCCACCTGTTGCATTGTCAGCCAGCTCCCCGTGGGTGGAGGTGCTCTGCTGCTGTAAACCTTCATCCTCACAGCTGCAGAGATGATGGTTTTGATGGTGTGGCTCAAAGTGGGCAATTAATAAACCCAAATAAAAGAACATACAATAAAATTATGCTTTTCTTTTGAGAGAAGAAAGCTGTAGCATACTTTGATAAGTTTCCAGGCCTTAGGCAAGAGAAAGCAATCTGTAAGGGACCACAAGGTGCTCTGGTCACAGATTTAGGTGATATAAGTAGATTCAGAGCAATAACATAGTCAGCACCTACTGTTACTCCAATGTGTTCAAGCTCTTCTCTTCAAGACCAGGTTGGATGGGGCTTCTGAGTAACCTGGTCCAGTGGAAGGTGCCCCTGCCCATTGCAGGGGGCTTGGAACTGGATGATTCTTAAGGTTCTTTCTGACTTGATCCATCCCACGATTCTGTTATCCAGAAACACCTTGAGTAAAAACATAAGAGAAATAATATTTATCAATAAATATTAGACCAATAGCCATAATATAAAAGCCATTTCTTTTCATTCTAAACTTGCTCAAATTCTGGTAAAAGGACATAATACACACATATTATACAATAATCTGACTGTTAAAATATCTCATGGCTGTTTTAATATGCAAAGTAATTTTTACTTAAAAATGGTCTTTATCTTTCCCTAATAGGAACCTTTTGAGGGAAAATGGATGCAATTATGAAAAATAATATTATATTTTCTCACATATAATAATCTATTTCCTATCACATTAATAGAGATTGTCAGGGCATAAGGGAATGATCTGGTTACAAAAGAATATTAAAATTTGAAAATAGGTTCATTAAGGATTTTAAAAGAAGGGAAACCTAATCAACATTCAACTTTTGTGTTCTAATTACATGATGATTGATCAGTAGACACCATTGTCTCCTGTCACATGCACTAATAAAAATCTCTCCCAAGTGCACAATAAAGTGCCAAACAGCCATTAACTGAATTACATAACAAGCAGTTTTTTATTTAAACATTTTTAGTAGTCTTGGTTGCATTGTTCAGACTTTGGTTTTGATTTTTCTTTAGTTATAGTGATAAGGGGACATTAGAGATTCTTTCCAAAATATATTTTTAAAAAAGAAGGAAAAGAAGGAAAAAAAAGAGAAATCTAGCATATTCACATATGAGCTTTAGGTAATGAGCTTTAATTTAATGAGCTTTAGTTAGTTATTAGACTACTGCAGTAGCTTCAGAATAATCTCCAGCAGAATCCTGCCAGTGGGGCCATGGACTGCAATCTATACACTGGCTTGGAGGAAATTTCCACTTCTCTCAGACAGCTCTGACAGGGAGTTTAGAACTGAAATGCCATTGAATTAGTAACGTTCCAATTTATCAAACCTGCAGAGGATTCACTTTTTTTCTCTTCTCCTCTTATTGAACAAGTGATACAGACATTATTGATGAAATGGTCATATGCTAGTCCATCATATGGAGCATTTCAGGTCAGTCTGTAATTTATGCTTTTAGTGCAAAGAAGAAAAAAATCCAAAAACTACAAGCCATTTTCAGAGAGTGACAAATGTCAACATTCAGCACCTTGTGATCAATTTTAATTCCTGTATTATGTAAACACACATGTTAATTTCCTGTCATTACAGTAATTTCAGTAAACATAATTAAAATAAATATGGATCTGCAGTTAATTTACAGTTGTACCTTGAGCTATTACTGCTATTTCTGATTCTAAATGTGTGTACCTAGCTGTAAACAGAATATAGAAATTGCACAGCTAGTTTTTACTGCACTGAAATACAAAACAGTTCTTACAGTTTGGGACTGGAACTGAACAGTCTCCTCTATTTAATGAAAAGATGAAGTGAGGAGAAGGATTTCAGAAGCAAGACATTCTCATACAAAAGCAAATGGTTTACATTCTTGGTGTTGGCAGAGATTATCTTTACAAAAGATATTATCCTTAGTAAAGGTTAAAATAAAAGTCAGAAATTGGTTGCTAACAGCTATAACTGTATATCAAAATTAGGAAGCATAACTTTTAACAAGTACATATAATTTTGAGAAATGCAGCAAATTAAACTTTTATTTTGGGAAAAACATAAATTTCTTTTGTTTGAAACACAAAACATAAGGACAAAATTCCCATACAGCTAGTAAAATTTTACAAGACCCTGAAAACAACAAGGAACACTTTGTCTTGCAGACCAGATAAAATTCTTTCTTTTTCTTATAATTAGTTTTAGATGCATTTTCAATTTATTTTTTTGGAGGAGTGAAAACAGCAGGTTTAAAAGAACAAAATTTGATGCTTTAGGTTCTGAGATTTGACCTGAGCTGAGAAAAGGCTGTGGTGCAGTGAGGAGATGTAGACTCTTTCTGGCAAACTCTGCAGCTTTGCAGAAGTGTTTATCAGGCTTGCAGGGCGCGCTTGGACTCATAAGAACAGTCTTGGCTGTGCTCCAGGACCTTAACTCCTGACTGCATGGTTCTTGCCTGTTGTCAAGATCAGCACAATAGTGTTTATGCTGCAGAAGAGCCAAACTCAGCAATGCCCAGCTTTAAGCTGGCCTCCCAGCACTTTCTCAAGCAGGGAAAGGACCACAGTCATTAAATCCCAAGCATATTCTGTGTCTGTAGGTCACACACCAGCATTTGCTTGCCTTCACGCCATAAGATGACTAGCCCTCTCATTTACCTGGAAGACCAAGTTACAACCAAAAGCACCTGAAGTCTTGTCAAAAAGAAAGGCACACAGCTGAGAAAAAATGTTAAAATCTCCTTAAACTTCAGAGGATTCTCAATAATATCACTAAAGGAAGCCTCACCCTCATTGCCAGGAGCAGAAAGGGCTCCAGGCAGATTGACACCCCAGCCAAGCATCCAGAAAGCCTGCTTCATGCTGCAGATTAAATGCCTGCTTTTAGTTTTCTGAGCAAAAGAAATTTTCTAGCATTGCAACTCTTTGATACCACAGGTAGGAAATAAATGTGTGCAGCTAGACAGTACCATCGGGATCCTAGAGTCCAATCTGACTCACACCACGCATGATATCTGACGCCTCCTCTGCACATTCCCTTTCCCTCCACACCACAGAGGAGCTGCCATGTGCTCTGCCTTTTGGTTATTGACACTGTACATTCAGAGTCCACAAATCCAAATCAGATTCTCTTTTTTCAGACCTTCCCCTGCCTTGAAAAGTAATGCTGGTTATATGGAGAAATGAGACACTGTAAGTTCTAAGAGTTGTAGTTTTGGCTTAAGAGCATTTAGAGGAACACAGGGCAGGATCATCTCTTACTCTGAGGAGAGAAATTACCATGGGCATGCCTCAGTTCTGAAAATTGGTAATTTTCCAATTTCTTGTAGTTTATAGAATCATAGAATAGTTTGGGCTGCAAGGTACCTTAAAGACCATCTAGTTCTAATCACCCCACCATAAATGGGAACCTTCCATGAGACCAGGCTACTCAGAGCCAGCCTTACCCAGCCTAGTCTTAACATGTCCAGGGATGAGAGTTTCATCTCTGTGGGAAACCTTTTCTAGTTCTTCACAACCTGCATAGTACAGAATTTCTTCCTAGTATCTACTCTAAGCCTTCCTTCTACTCTCCTTCAGTTTAAGGCTATTCCCCACTGTGCTGTCACTACACACCCTTGTGAAAAATTCCTCTCCAGCTCTCTTGCAGGCCCCCTTTAGGTACAGGCAGGTGCTCTAAGGTCTGCACAGAACCTCTCCTTCTCCAGGTGGTTCCTTCTGCCTGTCTTCATACCAGAGGTGCTCCAGCCCTCCGATCAATTCAGTAGCTCTCCTCTGGATTTGTTCCATCAAATTTATGTCTTTGCTGTGTAGTTATCAGTTTCTTTTTAAGTATAGGTATACATTGTTTGTAAGTTGTGAAATCTGTTTTGGCATTCACTGCAACACCAATATTCTTCTTCATGTTAGAAAGCCTGCACTTAGTAAGCGGCTTGTGTAAGAAGAGTTGTTGGGGAAGATTCTACTCATGAGTCCTTTAATCCTTCTTCACAGATCATGAACCCAGAGGATACTGACTGAGCTAAATCACTGCCTTCTTCTCTATGTGGACTGGAGGGAAAAATCAGCAGTGTTAAACAACACTTTCAAGTTTCAATATTGTTGAAACATGAATAATTTTCCTTTATTACCTACTTTTCATAAAATATATTCTTCATCCTTTTTTTACCATCTCAGAATTCTAGAATCATCTTTATTGAATTCATTTTAAGAGTACCTTTGACATTATTAATACTTCTTTACCTTTCCTGGAAAGAAGCATCACAGTGATGATGTCCATGATAACATCTGTCTTTTCATAATTAGACCCCGTTGATAGCTTCTAGCCATTCTACTAGCAATGAAAGCACCTTCTTCTGTTTGCAATAAAACAGATATGAGCCTCTATTGCTTAGGATCCATCTAGGCTAAGATTAGCTTAAAAATTAGCAAAATATAATATCTTTGACAATTTCACCTATTACTGAAACTGCATTATGTAGCAGCCTCATTACCTACGGCTACATGGGTTTATATTAGAAAATTATTTGTTTATACATGCACTCAAATTTACCAAATTTCAAACTTTCATAAAGTCATTTTTCTGTCTCTGCTTTCTGCCCAAGGCATTTTTGTGTGTTACAGGTGAAAACACTTCAACAACTTTTAAGTACAGTGAGCAAAACAAATACTTTGTCACCATTATTTAAACATTTTAGAATGAATTTAATACCTTTGGTTTGCAATAAACCCTTGACATTTGACAAGAAAAGTCTTGGAACAATAAAAGAAAGCCCACATCTATGTGTAAACTAAGCAAAATGATTTTTAAATCCAGATATTCCCAAGTTTTCTTGGTACCAGATGTGCATCTATAACAAAGAAACTGAAATAAGGAGGAAGCTGTTAAAAAGTTCTCAGTCATTATGTTTATAGGATAAAACAGGAATTTATTTCATTCATCTGATTTGAACAACCAAAAACCAGCAGAGAGGTAATGAAGGGCTTTGCCTCACTTCTAGAGGAAGGCATAATAAGGACTAGCAGCCAGATTTACCCTGCTTAGGCGAGTCTGGTTTTGTGTTTGGAGCTTCCAAATAGCTAGTGATCGTCTCTTTGACTTCTTTTCCACTGAATAAGAACTTATCTTGGAAGAAGAATATTGCAGCCCCTGGCTGAGAGCAGGGAGAGACCCAGAGAACATTTAAGATCATGACTTTACCAGTACACAGGAAGTGCCAAGCAGCAATCTTCAAAATGACCTGTCTAGGCAAAGCACTTTGATATATTCTATTAAATTGTGCTTCAATATATAAGATAGCTAAGTGCAAGTTGTCCAGTGAGAGTGGTCAATGGCCCATGCTAATCCTGAACCATGCCAAAAAATCTTTTGAGAAAGTGTGAGATCTAAAAGCATGTCATGAGCTGCTCTGGCAACTCACAAAATTAAGTTCCAGCATGCAGAAATATTCCTTGACATTATCATGTTTACTAGCAAAGAAGCAAAAAAGATGTGGTTAAACTGTACAACTTTTATGCCTTTCAGCAGGATTCATGTTTGTTTAGTCAGCTGTTATTTTCTAATGGTCTCAGAGAAGGATTAAGCATCTCAGGAGGTATCTGACTGTAAGGACACACAGTCAATATGCAGTGAGATATCAGGTAGAGACGAGTTTGCTTAAGTGTGTTACCAAAAAGAGCTAGGTTTGACAACAATGTCAGTAATGTTAGCCTGAACCTCAGACTGGTCAAAGTTTCCTGCTCTGTATCTCATTTCTGAATCTGTTTTTGATGCTACATAGGGTTAGGAATAATGCTGTGAGCACAGAAAAGGAGACACCTCAGCCATCTAAAAGGAATTTTATTCCTTACAAAGTCATGCTTACTCTTGTATGGTCATTACCATATTTGCACATCATTGTAGAAAGTGCAATTTAGTGGAAAGACAGCAATGTTTTTCTACCTAGAAAAGGCCATTTTCTCATAGTTCAAGTACTGTCACGTAGAGCATGGGCAGCAACGCAGAAGCTGAGAAGGGAAAGATATTGATTTGGAGGAACTTCAAAAGAAACTGGTAACTGCAGATGTATTGTGTGAGGAGCAAGATACGATTGGTGTGAGTTGAAATATGCTCTGAAAATTCAGCCTGAACCATGTTTGTGTTGGAAAGGACCTAAAAAATCATCTAGCTCCAGCCACCCTACCATAGGCAAGGTCACTTTCCACTAGAACAGGTTGCTCATAACCCCTCCAAGCTAACTGTGACAGAGATTAGGCATGCACAGCTTCTCTGGGCAACCTGTGCAAGTGCCTCATCACTCCCATAGTAAATTTCTTCCAAACAGCAAATCTAAACCTACCCTCTTTCAGTTTAGAGCCATTCTCCCCTTGTCCTGTCACTTACATGTGTTTGTAAAAAGTCCCTCTCCAGCTCTCTTTAAGTCCCTTTAGGTACTGAATAAGCACTAAAGGCTGCTCTAAGGTCCCCTCAGAACCTTGTCTTCCCCAGGTGAAGCAGCCCCAGCTCTCCCAGCCTATCCTCATAGGAGAGGTACTCCAGCCCTCTGCTCATATTTGTGGCCTCCTCTGGAGTGCTTTAACAGGTCCATGCTGTTCTTGTGTTGGGGACACACCACTTCAGGTGGAGTGTCATCAGAGCAGAGTAGAAGGGTTGCATCAAATTCCACTTGTTTTATCTTTTCCCTGATATATTCTTTCATCACACTTTGATACCATAACCTTTCACTAGACGAGGAAAGGAAACAGATGAAATGAATTGATTCTTTTTTCTGATGTTCAATTACCAGCCTTATAGATAAATTCACATGCTTTAAAACTTCCCTCCCCAAACAGGTCATCTGTAGGCATGGAGAAAGACAGGAAGCAAAATAATATTCCACTTACATATTCTGTTTTCTGTGTAGCTTTATAATGTGCAAATTATTCAAGAGAAATAGTTTCTTGGATCAAACTGAGCTGAAAAAACATTAGTGATTCCCTAAAGCAACATAAATAAAAGAACAAAGTTATGGTTTTTATTCAGTGTTTGACTTTTGTTCTTGTTTTCTTTTCCATTGCTGAACCACACTTCTCAACAATAAAAAAGACACTGGGTGTTTGCAAGTCTTACATAATTTCACTTGGGGACTGTAAGCTTTAGCTCTCCAAAATCAATGCCAAATACAGTCAAAAACACAAAGAGAAAGATCCAGCACCAAGTAGCTCTGGAATGTTTCCAATTTTTAATTTTGCTGTAAAGGAAATACAAACTTCAGCATATAGACATAAAGCCTATACTCTTGTAAATAAGTCCTCAAGACAACCCATAGAAGACTGCAATAAGGAAGAAGTAAAATGAGGAAAATCACATGAAAAGGTAGTACTAATGAGAAGAGAGCAAGCTTGTAAAACAAGGGACTTCTCAGCTGAGGTCTTTACAAAACTTGTACACATACATCACCTGTAGCACTCGTGAAACTGAGGGATTTACAATAATTTACATCTAAAAATATGGTAGTGATTACCTGTCACAACTTGCCAAGCAACAAACAGACCATCTTATCAACTTTGATTTCCATTTTCATCAGTGGAACCTTGAACATGCCCTAGACCTGTATAAACAGACATTCTGTTAAGTATTATAATTCTTATTAAAATGAAGTGAAAAAGTAATAATTCCACATATTGCAAAGCAGTTAGTGATATCATCGTCCCCTTGTGTTGTATGCATATTTGTTTATCAGCATGAAGCAGCTTCTTATCTCTTTTCAAAGCCCAAGGCAAACAAAGTAAACATTTAATTTGAAACATCAGTGAACTTATTGGCATTTTTGACTTACAGTGAACTCCCAGTTCATTGACAAACACCAAACAACACAACTTTCTCTACAATTGTATCTACTGGTGTGGGAGAAGTCATTATTAATATCACTGATGCCTGTTCTTATACAAGCTCCTTTATTCCAATATCATTTGAGAAAACATTAAGCAGACATGGATTGATGATTTAAACAGATAAACTCAAAACTAGTTTTTAATCCCCTGAATATATATGCAAATGGATGGTGATGGCTTTAATGGAAATTTTGCCTGCATAAACATTGCCCTCTAATGGGAGAGGAGGAACAACAGCTCTTCAGAATTTATATTTGGATCCCATGAGTCATAACCATTTTAAAGGAATGGGTCTTATTGTGCTTTTATGTAGTGCTTTGATTAACCTCCCATCGCTCCATGGAGTTTGAGGCTTCAGGGATCTTCATCAAGACTGATTTCCTGGATAACACAGACCATTTATTTTCACCCAGCAACCCTTTTATTAGTACAAAAAAAAAATCCAAAATGTTTTATGTTAAAGCATTTCACTTCATAGAGACTGAGACTGTTGCATAGCACTGCAATGAAGCAGAGAAGCTCAGTATCACTTCAGAGCCCCACAGTAGCAGAGAACAAAATAAAGGATATACACTTCAATAATTCTGCAGGATACTCTCTGCTTCGGGTTGCCAAGGAGGAAAAAAAGAAGGAACTCTGCAGCCCTGTGAATATGAATGGCAAAAATACTTCTTTCCACTTCTAGTCCTGACAGTTGCTCAGCTTGTATTTTTCTTTACACAAATGATTGTTTTATTCCCCAGCCAAGTGACATGGTTGGCCTCAGGGCACTGCCTTACACTGTCTTGGTCACCTTGAGGTAAGAGTGAGCAAAACAAAATAAAAATAAAGTTAAAAAAACCCCACAAACAGCAAAAAAACCCAAAACCTCCTAAACAACTAAAATACCACACAAAAACAAACACAAAAATCCCCCAATCTCAACATACAAAAAAAAAAAAAAAAAAATCCACAGAAAAAAAGGAAAACTAAAAGAAAAAAACATAAACAAATAAGCAAAAAACTTCCTTGATTGTGCCTAGAGGAAAACTTTCCTGCGGATCCTGGAGAAAATATTAGAAGTGGTGTTCTCTACTACCATGTGTCCTAATGCTGAGTTACCCTCCTTTGGCAATATAAATGCTCTCAAAAGGAGAAGTAGAGCTTCTTTCTTTCTTTTTTTTCCCTTTTTTTATTCTCCAAACTAATTTTTATTTCTCTGAACTATGGTGAGTCCAGCACCTCCCCAATGTTTGATTATCTGCGCAGCAAGTAAAATTCATCTTACCTTAAGGCTAATTTTTTCTAACATTAACCACCAGTCACTGAATCCTGCTCTGACTTTTTCTAAGAATGTTATAAAGTTTCCACCCATCAGATTCACTTATGTGTGAAATGATCTTTCAAGCTGCTTTTCAACAAGCTCGAAGGGTTGAGTGCTATAAGTCTCACATTGTTTTGCAATTCATAGATCACTTTGAGTGCCTTCCTTCAAGCTGTCTCTATACAACCTCCCTGAATTACAGAGGCAGATGCAATGGATTATCATTTCAGCCTGAACAGCAGTGCAGCTAGAGGCAAGCTCATGACCCCATATCTACTCCTTACCTATACAAGGATCACATTACTTCTTCTTGCCCCCAGCGTTACACTGTGGAAGACACAAGGAGCTGGATATTCTGGGTATCTTAAAGCCTTATTTTCCAAGATTTACATTCTTCCCCTGCAGACTGCCTTCATTTCTTACCTATACTAACTTATTTTTCAGCATTTAAGTGCCTTTTTTGGGGCATCCGAACACTTACCCTGGTATTTCTATTTCTGCATGAGAATATGCAGTCCTCATTGCTTATTTTTCCATCAATAGTTTTGTCATGGCTGCACTTGCCTGATAAATTGCTTCATGATCTTAAAGAAAAATGTTACATAAATAAATACTAAAATGATAAAGCAAGGGTAGACTTCTGTTATTTGCAAAAAATAAAAAAATAAATTAAGAGATTTGCAGTAGACAAGCCTCTAATTCATCTGATAGAACTGTTATTTCCAAGGTCAAATTTTTTTATTATTTTGACATTGGTTACCACATTATACCACACAATATAAATAATAAATAAGTGCAATGCATCCAAAAGCAGTTCTTACTATAGGGTTATAACAATATTTTTAAACACTAAATTTCTTTACTAAGGCTCAGTGAAACAGGAAATCAAGAAAAGACACCAGGTCTGCATGAAATATTGAGACGTTTGATTGAGCAGGGGTGGGAAAAAAATAAGGAAGGTATGGACATGATAGACTAAGTACCTCAGAGTCATGAAGGTGATTAAATGATTGAAGCATCTGTCGTACAAGGAGCACCTGACATATAGGGAGAGGCTTAGAGATCTGGGAATGCTGAGAGGGATCCCAGAGGGATCTGAGAACTCAGGAGAGATCTTATCGTTGTTCATAAATACCTGATGAGAAGGAGCAAAAACTCTTCTCAATAATTTCCACTGGCAGGAAGAAAGGCAATGGGCAGAAACTGAAACACCTGAGAATACATCCAGGCACAGCAAAACTCCTTTTTACCGCAAGGATGGTCAAACAGCAGAACAGGCTGACCAGGGAAGTTGCAGAGTCCCAGTTCTTAAGCCCAGCTGGACATGGTCCTGGATAACCTGCTTTGGCCCTGCTTGAGCTTGGAGAGCATTATCTCCAGTAGACCTTTCCAGCCTCAATTGTTCTGTGCTTCTATGCTTCCATAAAAATGTTGTACCATTTTAGTAGTCTTTAGTCTATCAGTCTCTAATATTTCTATTATCTCTAATATTCTCTATATTGAATATTTCTCTTTTTAGCCAATAAGAGCAATTATATATAGCTTATCTATTCTATTTTCAGAGAAGATGACAGATTGACTGACTGAATACTGCCAGCAGCAGAGGTTAACACCCAAGTCTGTGAGGTGATGGAAAGAATATTTTCTTAAAATCCACATACCTTTTGGTATTAAAAAAAAAAAAAAAAAAAAAAAAAAAAAAAAAAAAAAAAAAAAGCCATTGGCATTGGCAAAAGCTAGACTGGAAAGACTAGAGGAAAGACTGTCAAGAAACAACACAATAAGTAGGAGACAAGTTGCTCAGCATATCTGAATTTCCTCATGTTTAAAACTTACGTTATACCAGAGTTAATACACTTTTAAAGCACTGCCTTCAAGTTTGGAATGCTGCAATGCCATTTGATAACATTCACTCTGAAGTTCAGCTCTGATCTCAGTGCACTGAGACACAACTTCACCTGCAGACGTAGTAGAGTGATTTCATGACTGGTAAACACCAAAGCATTCAACTTCTATGCATTTCTATTTTTAAAACTGGATTAGAAGTTCATTCATAGGATGCTCAGCATCTCAGTGTCCTCAACTGAAATGCAAACAGGAGACTCCCCCACTAACTCTTAAGATGACTTTGTGTGCATGTATATGTGTGTGTGTATATTGCATGCCCAAGCTGTAGCAGCAGCAGAGGCTGCAGGGGAGCTCTGTGAGAGGAGGCCAGGGCTTGAGCCAGGGATTCCGGCCCATTCCAGCCTGCTCCAACCAACCCACTACAGGACACTACACGGGAGCTCTGTGAGAGGAGGCCAGGGCTGCCTTGAGCCGGAGATTCCAGCCCATTCCAGCCTGCTCCAACCAACCCACTACAGGACACAGCTAAGCCCCACAGATGGGTGGGAGCACTTCTGGCAAAGTGCATGTAAGAAAGGGTAAAAATGATACAGAGGTAGTGAGGATTGAGGGGGGGAAGTCAGAGAAACAGCCCTGTGGGATGGGGACAGGAGGAAAAAGAGAGAAGGAGCAGGTATTGCCAAAGGCACTGCCGCCATGGAAGACCTCCAGGGCAGCACAGATTTATCATAAACACCCAAACTTCTTTAGGTCTTTCTGTAATTAATGCCAGCAAAAGTACTTCAAAGGGCTTTTTCATAAGGCAAAAACACACAAAAAAGGTTGAGAAGTATGAAGTGGCAAAAAGGCCCTAAAATATCCAGACTACAGACCGTTATGCAAGCCCTATTCTGTCAAGGGAGGAACAGAGTGCCTGTTGCAATAAAAAGGGGGAGAAGAGGAGGTGTCTTTTGAACCTGGGGAAGGAAGTGTTGTGTGTTTTCCCTTACTGTTTTAATGTTCGCATTTTTGTCTCGTTGCTAATTTTCAATACGTAAATTAATAATTAAGTATTCATATCAATTGGCAACAAATGAAATTAATTTTCCCGAGTCAAGGTTGGTTTTTTTTTCCCCACAAGGGTTTACCAATGTAAATTATGTCCCTGTCACTATCTCAATCCATGGATTTTCTCACTCTTCTTTCACCCATTTGCTCCTCTGTCCCATTGAGGGCAGGGAGGGAGAGGAGGGGCTGCACAGGGCCTTGGCTGCCAGCAGAGGCCAGTCTGCCACAGACCAGCGGCTCCTGATATGAATCTAGAACCTTGAAACCTCAGATCTCCCAAGTGTGCCACAAAGGCACTTGATCAGTGATTTGACTGTGTGATCACTACAGTTTGTTGGGAAAAGTATCAGGAACACTGTTGAGAGATGCTGCTATTTTATGTGGAGCTATTTTCAGCGTCTGTTTCAGTATAGGAAATTTATTCTAAAGAGTGTATAAAAACTCCAGCTGGTGTTGCCTTTTGACAGTAGTGCGTGTTAGCACACACAACCAACTGGAGAGATCTGGCTTGGTAGATATCTAGCTAATCCTGATGCACAGAAGCAGTAGAGAGAGGTTCAGTGAAGCTTCCCTAATTACACCTAATTTATGTATATACCTTTTCTATAAAATTGGCCCCTTTTCTTCCCACAGTACCATTCTAAGGATCAGCATTCTACTTTTAACCAATCAAATAATCATGGTCCATAAAGGGCAAGAAACCAGGAACAAGAGATCTGCTGTTTGTCACTTAGCATTGTAGTGCTTAGAATTTAAGGAGTGGGGCTGGATGGCTTGGAGGCAAAGCCTTGCTCTCAACCATGGTCTTTGCATCATCTCCCTGAACTGCACGCATGGGTTAAGCTCAGAAGCTCTTGGAGATTGCCTGTGGGTCTGGGCTTAAAGCTGACCTTTTGCTTGAGTGCAAAAATTAGTATGCATTGCAGCCTTGGTAATGCTCAAGAGCTTTTTTTACTGAAGTACTGTGAATGGAAAGGTTTGCCTTCTTTGTTTTGCAGTGCATTTTCAGGGAAGTCGCTGCTGTTATTGTTTGTCACTTGTATTTCATTGGATTTCAGAAGTACAATACTCTGGTCCTCAAATTTACACAGTATTCCTGAGAGAGAAACATTATTGAAAAACAGTGAGGTCTCAAAGGTTCCAAGACCTACTGTCTTCAAAAATGTTAAGATTCCTTCCACAGAAATAACTCTTTTTAGGCTTATTGACAGCTGCTGATTTGGAAATACATTCAATAAAACCGCTAATCAAATCAAAAAAGTGGCAGTAACAAATAATGAACACTCCGTTTGGAATGAGAACATCTGGTCATCCTAAGATGTGGATGTTTAAAAACTACAGCACTTAAGGCCAAGTTCCCATTGTCTTCTGAATATTTTATCATAAACATCCAAACTTACTCAGCTCTTTCTCTAATTAATGTCAACAAAAGTATTTCACAGGGCTTTGTCACAAGGCAAAAACACAAAAGCAGTTAAGTGCATGAAGAGGGTAATATATAACTGAAATAATGACCATAAACAAAAAGTGCTAGAGAATAAATAATTCATAACCAGACCTGTCCAACTGTCTTAGTAAAGCTAAAAAGACAGACATATGTTTATCCAAAATACTCCTATTAAAAAATACATTCTACCACAAAAATAACACTAAATCTCAGATGTTGCTTAGAGCAGACAGAATAAACCATGAAAGGTCATCATATATTTAAAAGCATTGTGGAAATACTGAGTAGTTCTGTATTGCAGCTATGAGGTATAGAGACTTGGTTTGCCTGTTTAATTTGATGCTGTGGGATAAGTGACTCTAAATAAATAATTTGTTTCAACAGACTCTGCCTGCAAGTGCCAAACAGCATGCACATGTTTGTTCATCATGTCATCATTTCTGTTTAGGCCAAGGAGATTGTGAGGACTTGCATATTTTTCAATATGCCTATCTGAGTAAAACTACTATATACAAAATAAGTAATGCCAATACTACTGTTCTTGTCTAAATTTGATTAAAAGATTAGAAAGCAGATGAGCTGTGGTAAAATTAAGCTCACAGATAATCCACAACACATATTGCATCTGTGTACTAACATACTCTCCTTCTCATTTGAGTAAATTAGCCCTCATTTAGTGATGTGTTGTGCTGCCAAACCACTTCCAAGCAGTTTGTTTTATCTCTACTAAATCTCACAATTTAGACATCCCATAAAAATTACACATGAGTGCAGACTTTGAAAGCACAGAACTAGGAAAGGAACTTTAAGAGCCTGCTCTTGTGGCGGAGAGAATTTGCTTTTATTATTCATTTTGCTGGGAATGAACAAACACAAGGGGACAAATAGGAAAAAAAGAGGGGAAGAGGAGGCACTCTGTGAATTTATAACAGAAAAAGAGGGCACATTTAGGAAAAGACACTCCAGAAATATGGAATCCATATTCCAGAGATTATTTCTAAGGGTTGGGTATAACGAGCAATATACAGACATGGTTTACTTCTTTTGTACAGACCTACACATCATTTATGCCATTAAAATTAAAGAGCAGCTGTCCTGTAAACCTTTCAGCAGTCCTTCTGCTCTGTTGCTGTACTGCAAATTGACCATGAAAAGGTTTGTTTGATGACAGATACCCACAGAGCAGCCAAGGTGGGCACTGGCACTAGGCAAGAGGGCTTGCTGGATCACAAACTAGAATGATGAGAGGACCAGATTTGGAGCCTACAGAGCATGACAGTGAGACCAAAGAAAGGTAAATTTGTGGAACCCACTGGTACCACAGGAAACATAACCATCCCCCACAGACAGAATCACAGCAGATTTGTACATGCTGGAAATTTGGGGCTTGCAACTTTTAAAAAATCTGCCTGGTTGTTTAAAGGATAAGCTGCAGGGACAAGAATGTGCAGTATACACTTGTGTATACAGATACACAAATACACAGGAACAAATATATTTCTGAAATTAAGCCCTCAGGAAAATTAGTGATCTGTGGGAATACCTGGCAATAACATGATTTTGGCATGAAATAGTGAGGAGTATGAACATTATTTTCCTATGATATTGGTTCACAGTCCTGGAGGAGAGGAAAACACTGGGTTGAGAGTTGAGCTTGCCAGGATTCATTGAAATCAGAATAGGAAATGGCTCAAAAGTCATCCTCATACCTGTATTATGTTCCTTCAAATATTCTTTAAAGGTTTTCTTTGCCCCAATGGCTACAAGAACCTAGAGCACATTACACCTATTTATGTTCAGGGTTAGCTGGGGTTTTCTCACCATCTTCTACACTTTCAGCTTTTCCTGTCTCTCTGCTGCCTCCAAATTTCCAATTCTGCAGTTTAAGGTCTTCTGTTCTGTGCCCTATTTGCACATAGTGTCCATTTCATGCATTTGATTCCTCTGTATTACGATATGAATGTATTACAGCAGAAAAACAGTTTTTCTTTATAACATGGCATATTGCAAAGATTTTCTTCTTTCAAGAGTTTCACAGAAGGTAGACATTATTATGGGAGTTTTGTTAAAATAGAACTGCATTTTCCATACCTCTACAAATCTCCAGATTTACGTTTGATACTGTTACAAGTTCTGTTTTACAGAAACCTGCTTTTTCTGTGGCCAATTTATGTAGTAGGTTTATGTGTTAAATTTTACTGAGTTTTTTTACCAGAGTCCAAACCCTTTTAAAACAATTGAGATTAAAATAGGTTTCTTGTTGGTTTATTTTGTCTCTTTTAGTTAGCTCCAGGGGGTATTCTCCATCAAGCACTTGATATGGATGCAGTATCTACCAATCAGTTTAAAAATTAAAACAATTATTCCCCTAACTATACCAATAGAAATATTGCATAATCCAAAAGAATTAGGTTGTGTTTTTTTTAAAGCAAGGGTTCTGTTTCATTGAACAAATATTATATCTGATTGGAGCCTTGAAAGAATGTTCATATGCTTTCTTTAATTTAATTTTAGACATGTTTAGTGAAGAGAATAATTCAAATTATTTTAACTATCCTTTAGGAATAAAAAGTCTGATTCTAACTGATGGTAAACTCCATTAAACTTCTAATACCTTTTCAACGTGTTATTAGCTACACAAACAAAAAGCTCAGAAGAAAAAACAAGATGTAAAAAAGCTGGGTTTATTTTTATCACATTTATCATTTATGTACAATCACTACTTGTAACCCAAGGCTTTTTTATACTGTTGGATATTCTTTTAACTTGGCCTTCAGACAGGAAAATATAATTAATTGTTGACATTTGTTTCTACACCTGTGGTATAAATGCATGCTGTGATTGCTGTCACTTTAGTCTTTGGAACATTTCTACATCCCTAGCAACAAGAAGACACAAAGGTGGTGGTGTTTTGTTCTGTAAAATGTGTCACGCATTTGTCCCTGTCATTGAATGCATTGTTTACTAACACAGAATATTTGAGGTTGGAAGAGGCTTTAGAAGGTCACCCAGTGTGCAAGCAGGGTCACCCAGACCTTGTTACCCAGGACCTGTCTCTCCTCAAGGGAGACAACAGCTCCTCCCAATTCAGGATGATGGGCCAAGCTACTGCAAATGCCTTGGACTCCTGTGTCCAAGGGCCAGTACAGTGCTATGAATGATACACAATGAAGCCTGAACTTAATTGGTGGGCACCAGGAACACAAGCTATTTTCAATAGTGTAAGGAAAATCACATCTTGGTCAAGTGTTAAAAATATACCCGTAAATACAGAGTAAACTAACATAATTCCACTTTTTGCTGTTTTCTTATGTGTCCTTGAGAAGCAGCTTATTGCTTTCTACTCTAAAAGTAAATATTGTGGTGATTTTCTTGAGCCAATAGCCTGTGAACAGCTTTTTAGTGGAGGAGAGAATGAAGTGGATGGAAGGCCACTGCTCCTTTTTCCTTACAGAGAGCAAAGCCCTTCTGCTTTGCAAATAACATCTTGAATAACATCAGCCGTGGTTAGGTTTATGTGAGTGGGATGACACACATCACTCTAAGGAAATGAAAGAGAACATCAGCAGGCAGCCTAAATGGCAATGTATTTACTTCTACACTATTCATATATTCATAAATTCACACCAGCTGAGGATCTGGCTCCTGAAGCTCCCTTTCAGTCCAAGAAAGCAAAGTGCCTCATCACAGAGCAACAAACTGCTCACAGTTGGTGCCATTCAAGGTGCAGTTTGCAAAAGCAGAAGTACTTTGGAAATGCTGGAAAAATAGAAAGGACTGTGGTTTCATATCCAGTTCACTGAAATACTCTGTTCCCAGATTCAGGGTAATGACCTGAACAACACAGTGTTTACTGCTAGTTTATAAGACTCTGAGAAAGCAAAAACATGAATAATTATGTTTGAAAATTAATAATTCTTCTGTTAACATGTATATCATATCGTTAATATCATAGAGAGCAGTTTGTGGAGATGAGATTTTCTCATTTTCATAATTCAAAAACTCCCTTTCTCAAGCAGGCAAGCCACCCAGTCAAGAAAACATACAAACCTGAAAGAGGCAGATCCCATTAAGATGGATGTTGTTTAACAGTGCAGAAAATATGCTTTGTTACAGAAAAAATAATTTTCTAGTAAATTATATAAAAAGTGAAGTAATGATATTGGATTTCTACTTCTTTATCAGGAATTGATTTAATTTACAAGGCAGGGCCAAAAAATGCTTACAGAAGTAACACTGATCAATTATATACTGCTCATATTGTCAGTGTATAATTTTTTCAGGATGAGTTAATTACTTTTGCCTCATTTTCTGTGCATTCTTAAATTCATAGTGCTAGAAAGGATATTTTGACACAGGTTAGATCTTGGAGATGGCATTGAGCAGGAGGTCACTAATTAGTAATAGTGCCTAACAGCAGTTTTGCTGGCTCAAGGAGCAGCTTTTTTTAATAAAAGCCTACCTTTATACTACCTCTGCATGGCACATACATGTGGAAGAGAAAAATATGCACAAGAGAGAAGTCTAGCTGAGGTAAGTCAACATCTCAGCAATATTTTCGCTTTGCAGCAGGCCAGTACAGAGGCAGTCAGTGAAGAGCTGCAGTATGTGCTGCTGTGAGCCGTGCCAGCAAATAATTCTGAACAGCAGAAGCGCAGAGAACCACTGAGGTGGTTGACACGGTGCTTGTAGCAGTCTGCAGTGGACCAGTGTTCTGTGACACTGAGAAACTTGCCTTTGTCTGCATCTCCTCACCTTCTAGCCCTTCCATATATAAAAATTTGCCCTTGATCTACCCAGTCCTTGGCAAATGCTCTCATCATTTATGCTTTTTTTGGTAGGGAAAAAAAAAAGGAAATAAAAATAAAAAAGAAGAAGAAAAGAAGGTAAATATATAAAGGAAGCGGAGAGAGACCAAGGCAGAGAGCTCATAAAAAGCAAATGAAAGTGATAGAGGACAGTATGCTAAGGTCAACATTCATTTAATTAGAGAATTTAGTTGTGCATCTTTCTTGACAAAGATCTTTCCTCTATTCCTGCAGAAGCTCTGCAAGTAGGAGCAATTTTCACCCATATTAAACATGACAGAGCTTAAAATATCCACCTGTTCAAGCTGCCCATATTTAATGTCTTTTTACCTTTTTTTTAGGTAAATTTATACTCATATTAGCAAACTCCTTTTCTAAATCACTACCTGTGAAATGAGGGGCTGAGAGGATGACAAGATGAGTAAAATTTTCTCCAAAATGGGGAGACTCGTAATTGGTCTGTTAGAAACAGCACAAGTAACAACTTTACTGCATAACTTTCTCTGGCACTGCTCCTACCCGTGGCAGGCTGTGCTTTAGGAATGAGCAGTCCAAGACATTGTGAAAAATTCCATGTTCCTGGGCTTCTGAGCTTGACCATTACCCTTCTGCATCATCCTGTGTGCCATCTTCAGCAAGGGCTTTTGTTCCACCCATTTCCCTCAGGTCTGCTTTCATATAACTCCAGACAAGCTCGTCTTGGGCAAGCAATTTCTTGGGCAGAGCACATGGAGCCTTTTCCTGTGTGAGAAAGGTTGGAGTGCCAAAGCCTTCCCTGGCTGAACTTGGGCTGGGGTCCCTTTGTGCATGGGAGGGGAAATTCAAACAGCAGATTTAAAAAAAGGGGGGAAAGCGGGATCTGGGCAAGGGGGAGGGAAGGGTGCAGTGAGTGGGCAGCAGCATGGGACTGGCTGTAGGAAATTGAAAGAAGCTAGATGGATTTTTTGGAGGGCCAGTTTGTGTCCAGGCTCTGCATCTTACCATGAAACTAAATTTTACATGTCACCATTTTTGTTATATTCTCAGCTCTGCTCTGGAGAGACCAGTCTGGATACACTTTCAGAAGCCATCTGTACACAATATAGGTGATCAACACGCTTTCTGCATGGCCAAGATCTGTTCTTTATCAGCTGTAAACAGTGGAAATAAAAATGATTGAATAGCATGCACTTATCTCTGCAGCCAAAATACCAGACCACTGCCTGTGCATAGCCATATATTCATACTTTAAGATACAAGCACAAATATGACAGATTAAAACTTTCTGTGTTCCTTGTTGCCATATGTTCAAAGGATAAAAAACCTAGACAGAATCAATCATCTTTTATATAACCCAAGTATTAATTGGAGTGAGACTAATTAGTTGCCTACCTTTGATGAGAAATGAGAAATTAGTTCTCCTCCTCCTCTCTTTTTTAAACTGAGAGATTTACTACTCAATTTTAATGACATTTTAAACATTCTTTTCTTTTAATTTGTGGTACAAGTTTAATAGCGATACCTCTGCAGCACAAAAGCTTTCTGCAAACTGATTCTGATACATAAGCCGCAACAAGACCATTTTTCAATAAATTCTAGGAGTCAGCAGCAAGCTCAATATAATGCTCTGCTGCTGGTCAAAATTAGTAAATTTGGACTATGGATTTAAAATGTCAACATGTGATATAAATGCCAATAAATTATGTTATCATTAGTATATCTGACTATACTATCTCCATTCCAATCTCTCTTAAAAGTAAACAAAGAAATATACATTGCAATTTCATGTGCTGACCCAATAAAGCCTTGCTCATTATCACAAAGCAATGAATAAATGTGTCATAAATAGTTTTGTAGGCTTAAAAGAGATGTACTTAATGTGAACTATGTATTAATGGCAAAGAGCCTTTCTAGTAAAAATTTACTCATGTCTGCTGAATGGAAGAAAAAATATCTATACTTTTCAGTGTCATTCGAGGAATGATGCTCTGTATTCTCACTGTTCATGACATTGGCAGTAGTAGTATTGTACTATATATTGCAGTATATAGCTACAATGTATTGAAATATAAAATACTCACTATGAAAGTATTCTTCTCTGCTAGAAGTTAATGTAAATGAGAAAGCTGGACCTCCTGAAAATTTTTCTCTCAAGAAAATAAGTGTACAACTGTTTTCCCTCACATCATAATGGATTTGAGAGGCTCTAACACAGCTGGTAGTCTGTTGGTACATCTATTTTATCAGTTAATGGATGATAAATTCAGTAGAAAATGCTTAATGAAAGCTTCATGAACTACCCCAGGTCTCTCGAGGCTTACACAGAAAAATTCTAATCTTTCATAGCATGATTTAGTAAACTGCATCAGTGCCATGCATTTCTAGCACACACAGATTTAGTGAACAACTTAGAATTGAAACAAGGCATCATTATTTTGAATAAAAACATGATATATAGAATTTTATCAGCAAAAATGTACCAGAATTCAAATGCATCCTCAGGAACTTATCTTGAATACTCATTTTCTATTGAGGAATTCTCTTTCCCATAATAATACATTCAAAGTTCATCAACCCTGTGGGGCAAAGTTTTCCTTATATAACTTTATATTTACAGGGAGAAAAAATAGTAGCATTTCTCTGTCTTTTTTACTATTGTCTGTTTAAATCTTGTGTAAAAATTTTGTTTGTATAATTTTATTTAATTGGAAAATTTTATAACATTACATATGGGATGAAAATACTGCACTCCAAAAAATACTTTCAAAAGAGAACATTCTTTGTGGTGAACAATTGAATAAAATAAATGGATTATGCATATTATTTTTATTAAGTACTAAAAATATAGATTTATGAAGTGCAGTTTTGTTCATATTACCTATACTGTAATTTCAGAAATACTCTACCTAGTGTATATTACTACTTAATATGAAATATGCTGAACTTTATCAGGGAGTGTGGTTTCAATGGAATTGTGTGGGTCTGCGTTGGCTCTCGGCCTGGGTCTAGACTTTTTATACAATGTCTAAGTATCAGATAATTCATCATCAATGATTTAGCTGCTGCTTAGCCTCCCTGAAATACTTGTGAAGACTTTGCCTTCACAGCATCTATATTCATCTAGTAAAGGTCTGAATAAATATCCTCAGTTTTTTTCACAAAAGAAATTAATTTTTGAGTCTCTGTATGAAGTGACACAACAAAGCAGAAATGAGCTGAAGATAAAACTGGACGGTGGGCTTTTGATTCCCAAAATAAAAATTTTTCAGTTTGATTTCCCTGTCTTCAAATCAAAAAGGGTAGCAGATCTTGTACAATTTGTGGAAAACTTTCAGTTTGCTCCTACCTTACACACTCAGTAGCCAAGAGTTCAGCATACAGAAACTGTGAGACAGAGAGGACCCATAAATTCTCCACCTATTGGACTGAAATTTTGTTGTAAGAATTAAATACTGGTTTGTTCTGATAGGATTCTGCAGCTGGAACAAACCACCACACTGAGATTGCAAGCAACAATGCTGACAACCACCCTGACCATCTCTGTCCTTGGTTCCATCCTCCCCCTTCTTCTGTGTGACCCAATTTCTTTGCCTGCATTCTTCATTAAGTGCCTTTCCTAATGGGGAAAAAAATGGCTTTGGGGGAAGAAAAGGGAAGCCAGGGGCAGAGGTTTCCCCAGCTGCAAGGGCTGCTCATGGTAGGGAAGCTGAAGACACTGGTGCACATTTCCTGGTCCAGCCATCAGTCTCTCTTGCCTCTCTGCTTTCATGTATCTCTTCCTGACAGATGTTCAGTAAACACACATCCAAATTCAACCAAAATGCAAAATATTAAAATGTTGAAAGAGGAAATGGAGGGAGAATAAGTCTCATGTGTGCTTGGAAAACCAAATGGAGAAAAGAGCTTACTGATTCCTGAGAAAAAGAAAGCTTTGCATGATTAGTGATTTACTTAGAAAGAAAAGAAAAAGTCATTTTGATATACACCTACAATAAAAGGCTAATATAAATTCATCACAAAGATATTTAAAATTTACATTACACAAAGGTCCAAAAAGCCACAGATTATTACACTTTCAAAGATGAGATATTCAAATTTATCAAAGTTTTGTTTATGCTTGGATAGAGAAGAGATACATGAATGTCAAGCAATTACCATTTTGCTGAAATCAAAGAGGAAGTAAAAGCCTCAAATAACACAATCCATGAAATTTTCCACCTTCCTCCTCTCTTTTACAAACTATTCATTTCAATGCAAGGACATACAGAGTTACCTTTCCCCTTGCATAACATACTGCACAGTTGAAACCAACAGCAAATTCCTCTTGTCCCAAGAAAAATGGGACATAGGCCCAGTAAAGTGATTTGCTTAGGGACTGTTGAAATATTATCCTAAACGACTAGTGGAAGGACCCTTAAATGACTATTGAATGACAGAGTTATAGACTGTGGCCCTTGCATCCACCCTGAATCCTGTCCTGCTCTGCTGGGAGTCCAGATAAGGCACAGCTGGCTGAAAGGTGAGTCAGAGCTAGATTTATGGCTTAATTTAGATGCAATCATTTTAAGAAAGGACCAGTAAATTCTCATAAGTATTAATCAGTCTCAGAGCTCATCAGGTGCTCTTTAAATTTTAGTTGGAAGACTGACTAAAGTGAACCAGAGGGCTGTGGTCAAGCAGAGATACAGAGAAAATGTTACACCTGAGTGAGCCTGCTAATACAGGAGAAGCTTAAAGCATTACAGTTGAAAAGGAACCCAGTTTAAAAAAACTCTGATTGGTAGCAGAAATCAAGCAACTTCAATTAGACTTGCCCTTAAGGAGATGTCTGGAGCCGCAATATGGGTACAAATTGCATTGCATTGAGAGAATACAGGAACTGTCTCTTTCGGAAACACAAAAATCTACTTTGAAAAAACAATAGGCCTGCTAACATACCAAGTGGAACAAATTAAAACTGTCAACATCAGAGAAACTGTTTAAAATTGGTAACTTAGCATGACCCTAAAGCGGAATAGAAATTAGATGTTCTGATAATGTTCAGAAAAATGAAGGCAGAGATCGGCAGCCTGCCCTAGGAAACAGCGAAGTTGTAACATTCAGGCTCCTGCAATGGAGTGTTGGCTCACCCACACAAAACACAGCTTTAGAAACTTTCATAGGTTGTACAGTAATCTTCTACACAATAATCACCCAAGGAAAAGAAGTCATTAGGACTGAGCAATCATCAGATGAGTGATTTATCACTAACCTTCTAAAAATCAGTCATGATGGTCATGAAAATGTCATTAAAAATGCTATGGAATCAATATAAAATCTCTGCTGTAATGCAATGTGTAATCAATAAGCATGTAGAGGGTCTAGTAACATACAACCCTGCTGTCTTCCTAGTGCTGCTGTCTGGTTAAAAAAAATATATATGTGCATATATACATATACACACATATATATATATGTGCAAATTGTAGCAAAGTAAACACCTGTCCCTGGCATGTGTTTTTCAAATTCAGTTGACAAATTGACAAATTTGATAAACAGATAAGAAAATTAAGACTTCCAAAGTGTTTCCTGTGTGCACAGCAAGAATTTAGGAATCAAACTGTTAAGCAGTGCTGTACCTAGCCTTTAGGCATCCCAATGCAGGACAACTAGACTCACAAGAAACACTATGCCAAGCACAGAGCAGCCTAAGGGGGAGAGATCCTGGAGAGAGGGTTTAACCTTAGTAGGTGCCCACTAGTACCAGGCAGCACAGGCTTCCATTTGGGATTTGCAATTTGGAGAGTTCTTCAACCCATTTCTCTCTACCCTCAAAACAAACCAATCAAGCAAGTTCTCTCAAGTAACAGCTTTTTCTAGGTGAAATTGTCTAAGATAAGAATCAGCTCACTGCAAATGCTTTCTGAGGACACAAGAAAAAAGTCATAGTTTGACAGAGGCAAGCTTGGCCCAGGAGCTCCCTGCTCCCACCAGGGCTGCAGTGCTACCAGGTAACCATAGCATTCTATTCTAGTTATTGAAGCAAATGTAAAAGGTGAAGATTAGGGAGAAGCTGGATGAGCATTTGAGGATCATGGGTTTGGTGTTAGGTGTTTCCACTCAGTCTAAATTCCCCATCAGACAACATGGCCTTTTCCTAATCTTTGAATGAACAGCTTTAGGATGGCCTACAAAAGCTGCTTCATTCATTCAAAGTCAAGGAAAACAAAGCGTGAGGCTGCAGCACATTTAATGCTGGCCAGATAAATGTAATAATGTGGTATTATGCTGAACTGATATGCTTGGCTGGTTTCTTGCTGACTGGACCACAATATGCTGGAACTGCAGTCTGTGACCTTTCAGGGGTGAAAGTTGTTCCATGGTGCTGACATTTACCCAGGCTTTGTGAGTTTCTGTCTCCTAATATAGTGACTGCTTTATGAGAGATCTTGACATATTCCATTGGGGAAAAAAAAAAAAAAAAGAAAAAAAGGAGAAGAGGGCAGTGTATAACAGACTTCAGCAACCTAGGTTACCAGGATAAGGAAAGGACAATGTAAGAAATCTTACATTCATAAGACACATATACTTCCTATTATCCCCAGGGAGTGGCAGCTTACCAAAACTCCATTAATTTGACAGCTGTGGCTTAAAGTAAGTGGGTTTTACTGCACAGATGAACAGTGTCTGTTCCTTGCTAGGTCTGTCCTAGTTCCACATGATTCATTTGCTACCTCTAAACTTCTGTTTGCCAGTGCTCCTGGCTGCAGATGTTTCTTCCCGTTCTTCCACTTGAATAATATCTGTTTGTTTGCAGCAATTATCTGCAGATGATAAAACTTGAAGATCTTGAGATATATTCAGAAAACTGCAAAATACACAAGGCTTCGACCAAAAGTTCCTGCAACATAATAGATAAAACATCACTAAAAAGCAGGCAGCAGAGCAGCCAGGCAGCTTTCACATGCACTAATAACATCACACTGTGAAAGCTGTAGAGAGGATGCTGTTGCTCTGACAGATAATTTTGTCAATAACATTGCTTTTCAGTTACCATTTTTATCCAGCTGAATAGTCATTTGATATTGTTAAAAGCATTTTCTTGGATCCAAGATTTACAATTAAAGCAAAATGAGTGTCCGTGCTATTACAATAAAATATAATGTAAAATAGAGAAATATGCAAAGCAAGGAAAAGTATATTGCCTTGGCTTGACTCGTGTTCAAGATGACTTACAGCATTTTACTGAATTATAAGGGAAAGATTATTTAGGGTGGGATAATTCCCTAGTGGGGCAGAAAAAATGCAGCAGGTCCCAGGTTGCCCTCAACCCTACAGCCAGAATAAGGAAGGAAAAGAAAAAAAAAGGGACTTATGTGTGACAGTGACATTACATCTGCCACAGCAGCCACTCAGGATCACTCACAGCAGCAGTTACATTATTGTAACTTATGCCACCAGTCTGGTCTGATACACAGCTGGCCCGGGGTCATGGTGCTGGCATCCAAAGTAATTTACAGCATCTGTGCACCTCCCCCAAGTCACACTGTGTGCCCTGCAGCTGCAATGAAGAGTTTGCATCATTAACTTTAGAGGCATTTAACTTATGCTTGCATTATGACTGCTGCCTGATGGCATCCTACTCCTCTCTTTTTCCAGGTTGCCATGACAAACTAACAATCTTGATGCAAGGACTAGTTAGTAAATCAGGTAAGTTCCATGAGAATTTAGAGGATAGTAGAATAGCTCTGCCTCCAATATCTTAACAGATAATAATTTTCATGGCCCCTTGACAGTGGCAATAGTTATGACTTCTGCATACTGCCTCATTAGCATTTCTAGGATTCAGCATTTTCCAAAGATGCAGCCATTATTTGATTCATGAACACTGCAGAACTGCACAGAGGATACACATGGCCAAATATTCATTAGCCTGGATTTAGGCACCTGTGTATATGACCTGCATTTTGTCATTATGGATAACATTTAGCACATCTCTTGGCATCATGAGTGTGTTTCTACTCTTATTCTGATAAGAAATCAGCTCCTTTTTCTCCCTTTTGTCTTCACCCTTTACCTAAAACATTTGTTTCATGAAGTTATAAATGATCATTTTAGATGATGAGTTTGGGTTTCTACCTGTGCATGAGTTAAACTACTTGATTTGTGCATCTCTCTAATGAGCACATGCAGAACTAGGTACTTCCTAGACCTTAGATTCCCCCTCTAAACAGTAAATACTAAAGATCAATGTGAATTGAATTCTGGAAAAATCTTCTTTTTTATAAAAGTACTTCAAGAACATTGTTTTTTTATTCAAAAGCTATGAAAAAGAATGGCTTGTATTGCTCTTGTCAAGAGCAGCAGTATTATGTGACAATTATGTTAATAAGCATATAAAATTTTTCTTTAGAGTAGCAAGCTGCCATTATGGCAAGAACAGCATATTTGTTTGTATAAAGAATTTATTTATGAGTTTACAGCTAAAGATAACAGTTCTGCCATGTTAAGCTTACATTGCAATATTGTATATTGCAGTAAGTAGACTATTATGTGAGCATGATCAAGAAGGCTTCCAGCACAGATGAGGACATTGTGGAAATCAAACTCCCATATGAATGATTGTTTTGGGGTTGGTTTCAAGCAGCTCCTTTTCTAAAAAATCTTGATTCTCACACCATTTTAATTACAAATGACGTTAAAGTAATCTTATTGTGTTCATAAATTATTGACTATCATTCCTCAGGTTTATGATAAAATTACAACCCAAGGATGCTCACCTCAAACCCAGTGGGACTTTCTGCAGCCCATCAGAAAGAAGAATCCAGTGTACAGCTGCTTTCTCTTCAACCAGTTCAGCAGCAATCAAGAGTAGGGTTGATTCTAATAAATTGATTTTCTCCGGTCATGTCATGAAGGAACAATCACAAGGGAAAATGGTGGTGAGGAGCAGATTGCAGTTCTAACAAGGGCAGTTCCTGTAGCCAGTCTTTTCTGACTCTTTCCTGACACCTCCAAAGAAAGGGGCTCCATAGCAGATAGCTTGCCAAGTTGCTCAGATAATTTGCCAAGTTGCTCCAGGGGCAGCAACCAACTCCAGGATGTTCTTCTTTGGGTGCATCTGGGGAGATCACACTTGTGAATGATGTGGTTGAAGTGGACAGAATAAGTCCAGTTCTCTTGAGAATTATTAAATGCTCTTGGCTTTCCCTGGCCCTGAAGGGCAAACTTTTCTATTTGCTGCCTCTTCTGGTTCAGGTTCTTTAGCTTTTCTGTGCAACAACCACCGGATTAGAATTGAATTCTCTATGTTTTAAATAAAAACTGAGATACTAGCATCAGTCTAGGACTTCCAAGTCTAAATTATGAGGGGATGCAGTGGAAATTCTGGCCATTGGCAATGTTACATCTCATCAATGGATATGAGGCTTTTTGTACATCTTCTGGCACCATTCAGCCATGATTTTTAGCAGAAAGTTGAATTTTATTGTAATAAAAAATAATTAACATTTTTATTTTTACTATGATTTTTGAACAATTTTTATCCATCCTTATCACAAACACCACTTGAAAGATAAATCATCCTGCTACTGAAATGCAAAATGATTTAATGAGACACAGTACTGTAAACTCTGTCTTGTTCTTGTCAGCCTTTTTCATTATCAAGGGAGTGCAATATCAAATTAGTTTAACTTCTTGACTCAAGAGAATGCAAAGAGCTCACAAATTAAGATTCACCTGCAAGAATGTTTCAGCACCAGGATTAAATGTGAATGCCCAGTTGACTGATAAGCAGATTTTAGCACAGGCGAATAAAGTCCTTGGGGACCAAACCTTGCCAGCGCCCAACAACATGTCACTTCGTATGACCCCATTTGTTTCAATGATATGACAAGCCTGAGACTCAAAATTTCAGCCTGATGATATACAAAGGGCTGCATCCAGCTCAAGGTCCTTAATGATCCCCATTTCTGAATGCAAATACAACTGTACTTGTCACATATCTTTTACAGGGACAAAAGCTTCATTTTGCCTCACCAGTACGGGAAGAGAGGCCTCATTGCTGTTGAGTTGTACACACTTCAACATGACAGGGTCTCATTCTTTTATTCAAGACCCTGTCCCTAAATCCATGCTCTGGAGAAAGAATTAAGGTATCCCTTCATGTGGCCACACTACATGGGACTACTGCAATAGCCTTGAAGATTTTTACAGCAGGAAGAAAAATCCAGCCTGGACAAAAGAGCTGCAAGCCACCCCTCCTCTCCTAGACAAAACCAAACCAAACAAAAATGCAGTTGACTAGCAAGCATTAAATAACTTGTGATTTAACTAACCTCTATCTATTCAGAAAGACCTTCTGTCTCTCAGCTGCTATTGAAGTTATGTCCCACATGTTAATTGAATCTCTGTTGAAAATAAGCAAGTTGCTTCCATTTTGAATTCTGTTGCCCTTAAGGAGGGTTGCTTCCTCATAATACCTGGTGTTGAATGTTTATCCATTAGTCATTTATCAAGCAACAGAAGGATGGCTGGACTGTAGCAGTGTGCATATTTTCACATATTTTTTTTTACACGCTTTCATGCATAGTACATCATATAACACACAGATTTATCTTTCTGTAAAGGTATATGTGCTGTAGACCCTCTGAAAAATGTATCCCTCTAGGGAAGGATATCCCTGACAAAAATTGAGATTTTTATGGTGGATTAGTCACTGTGTAGAAGTACTCACATTCTCTTAATTTTTTCATTTTAATTTCTTTAAATTTTGACGGAGGCACAGGATCAGTTAGATTGGAGCATATCTTCAAGTTCATCAAGTCCAATCTTTTATCAATCACCACACTTTAAACTAGACCACGGCACTGAGTGTCATATCCAGCTATTTCTTGAAAGCTTACAGGAATGGTGACTCCACCATTTCCCTGGACAGCCCATTCCAATGCTTTATAACCCTTACCATGAAGAAATTCTTCCTGTGGTCCAACCTAAGCCTCCCTTTGTTCTGCTTGAGGCCATATTCTCTGGAAGAAGAGGAAAATCCCCACCTTGCTACAACTTCTTTCTAGGTAGTTGTAAAGAGAAACAGATGGGACAAGTTACAAGACATCTATTTTTTCCCAGTTGTTTTTTCAGAGTTTCCTACATTCCAACATGCTAATTTTACTCCAGGTAACAACCTCAATTTTTCAAGAGCCTCAGCTACCCAGGACATTTCTTTCATGATGTTTCTTATGCCTGAAGTGCAATATCTTTTCTCTGCTATCCTATCCCCATAATTTTGCTTTTCTGTGAAGAATTTGAAGACTGATCTATTAAAGTTTTTTACTATAAAATGCACTTTCAGTAAATGATAGCTAAGGTTTTGCCACTCTGGGTTGAATAGGAATATTGCAGCAGTAATTACCAAGTTTCTCCAATATGATTCATACTGCACAAGAGTTTATGCACTCAATCAAATACTGGTAAAAAAATGGAATAATTATATCCCATCCGAAATTAGCCATCAAAATAAAATAGAATTTATAAAAAGGAAAATAAGAGCTATGTGAAATAGCTTCTCTTTGTCTTTCAAATTAGATGTAGGTTAATCACCAAATCATTTATTATAATTCAGAAAAGTAAAGAAAATAGTAGAACTTAATAATCAGAAAACAACAGTTAAAATATGCACCTTTTTTGTTTGGTTGGTTTTTTTGTTTGTTGTTGGTTTTTTTGTTTTGTTTCAAAGGTGAAGCTGCAACTCTTCACAAAATAACTTATGGCCCCAATGGCAAGGTAATGAAAACAAAAGAGAAGTTTGAGAGCAAAGTACTTCTAGGGGTAAGAAAAACATACTCTAGATTCTGGAGGTTTGTTTTGTACCATGTCATAAGAGCAAAAGAGACGTAAACACTGAGGTTATGGCCACAATGAGTCACTGAATCGGGGTACAGAGAACCAGGGACACATCAGTGAAACTGGCAGGTCGCAGGATCCCTTATTGTTTTTTCTGTTAAAGATTTTGGCTCTATAGAACCAAAGCAAAAAGCTGTATGCAGCTTGACAGATGAAATCACTGCAGAGAGAATACTGATAGCTGTGCAGCTCCCGCTCTGCCTATATGATATCCATCCCACTGCCAGTCTACCAGAAATGAACATTTAATCAGGTTATGTAGCCCAAACACAATCTTTATTTGTTGGGAGCTCTGTTATTGGTATCTGAACAGCTGGTATAGAGAAGAAACTCTTCAAACTGAACAATTCCCAGCTAGCACCTCCTCAGACAGAAGAGAGTGTCCCACTTTTCACAATGAATAGCATGTTCAGGTCACCCTACGTATTAAGTTTAGCAGGTCCAGTGCTGCTCAGAGATCCTGAGAAGGGGACAGCAAGGGTTGGCTAGAGCTTGATCTGTGTGCACAGAACCATCAGACACTTTTACCACTAGGAAATCTCTACTCATGTGCAAACTAAAATTTACCAACTTGGCCACATTTACACAGGTTTTGAAGAGGACAGAGAGAGACAACTTTCTTCCTCAGATCCCCTTTCCAGCTCCTTCTCCATTCAATCTGTCATGAATTTAGATCACTCAAAAGAATTGCTGTCAAAGGTATTAGCAAAAGCAATTTTAATATGATGTTCTAAAGCTGTGGTGTAACAAAGTTCCATGACAAAAGTTCAATTTTTTACTGCCACAGGTGTTTACTGTACGTGACCTGGTGGTCTATCCAAAATCAATTTGAGCTCTGATTCAAAACTTATCAAGACAAAAGTCTGAGCTAGTAATTCAAATCAAAGTTATCATATTGCAAGTTTATGTACAACATTGGTTGCTACCAAAGATCAGTCACTGGTAAAAGCTCTCTCTGTCACAAGTAGAAACCTGGAGAGGTTTCCCAACTCCAGGGGAGATCACCATCATGTAGCCATGCTGCTAAGCAGGGAGAGCTCAAAGAATGCTCATTTAGGCTGTCAATATTATGTAAGGGTCTCCACACTGTGGGTCAAGCTTGTTACCATGTGAACCAGATTCAGCTTATGCTGAAAATGATTGCTCCAGCAGGAAGGATAAGCAATCCTCCAAAGGTTAGCCCAATCTCTAGGGATTGTGTGCTGCTGTTATTCCCAGATTCATTCCTGAAAGGGAAAAGCAGTACGAGTCTTGGTTGCATTTTTCTGGATGGATTAACCCTTAGAGGCTCAACTTGTTTAACTGTTCAGACTAAAGACAAAGGTCTCTTTGGCCACTCAGAATGTCCCTGTCTCTTTAACATAAAAATACAAGATATCTGAAAGAATAAAGACAGATATAAGGAAGCTGCCAATCCTGAAATGCCTGTGGAGCATCTTTAATTACAGTTTGAGGCCTCAGGAGGAGACTTGGGAGCACAGTTACTGTAAAGTCATTAGCCCATGGCATTTTCAATTAAAGCTTGTCAGGCCCAACGAGATGTGCTCTGATGGAAAGGGAATTACTAGCTATGTTCTTTGGAATGAAATAGTCATATATTTTGGCATCAAATGGACATGAGGCCTGATCAGAGCCCATCAGAATGTATTGTGCAGAGCTTGGAAAGTGATGTTTCTGAATCTTACTACTAACAGGTAAGGATAAGTTTCTGAGAAGGGAAATCATGGCTAATTAAATGGGTTACAATACAGGTAATTTGATATCCTGATTCCAGCTGGGATAAAGTTAATTTTCTTCTTAATAGCTTATAAAGTTCTGTGTTTTGGATTTAGTTTGAGAATAATCTTGATAACACACTGATGTTTTAGTTCCTATAGTACTTACTCTAAATAAAGGACTTTTCAATGTCTCATGCCTTGCCAGCAGGTGTACAGAAAGCTGGGACGGAGTGTAGCTAGGAAAGCTAACCTGAGCTGGACAAAGGGATATTCCACACCAGAGAATGTCATGCTCAGCTTACAAAACTGGAGGCAATTAGCTGGGGGTTGCTGATTGTTGCCCAGAAAAGGTCTGAACATTGGTGTCAGCATGGGGTGAATAATTGTATTGGGCACCAATTGTTTCTCTTGAATTTTATTCCCCTCTCTTGCTCTCCCCCCTTTTCATTAGTAGTACATTTTTTCATTAGTACTACAATTATTATTAGTAGTAGTAGTGGTATTTTTTTATTTTTAATGATTAAACTGTGATGATATCAACACCCAAAGTTTGCCTTTTCTTTCCCATTCTCCTCCCCCCAAGGGTGAAGAGCTGGGGGAAGTGAGCAAGCAGCTCTATGGTGCTTAGTTGCCAGCTGGTGCTAAACCATGGCACTTAATGATGTAGAAGTCAGAGAGGTCTGCAAGAGATATTCTCTGATTTGTGGCAGGACACTTCAGGCAGTCACAAAAGGATGGGACACAGACTCCTGTCATACGAGTAAGCCTGAAGAAATAAGATTCATAGGAATTTAACTGCCTTTCTAATAAGAGGGCTGTGCATGTAAAACTTGATTGTGTTTAAAGAGAGCACAAAAGCAGGTTTAAGATCTCAGAGTGAAACAGGTTTGTATGCCATGCTTAGAGGAAAAGGTGCATCTGAGAAAAATTGGAATCCCATTGACGAGTCATAAATGCCAGACCACAGCAGCAGGGGATATGCACCAAGATAAGCAAAAAGATCACACAAGAGCCCAACCTGTTCCTGAAAGGTCAGAACATAACCTTTAACAGCCAAAGCTGACACAGGTGTTTACTGTACGTGACCTGGTGGTCTATCCAAAATCCAAGAAAATTAGGAAGTTTAAGGTTTAAGCCTGAAAAGTTCAGTTATCCCGCAGATGAGTTCAAGTACAAATGTGCCAATTAATCATAACACATTTTCCCCTAAGTTACCCAAAAATTAGTGGAAAGATAATAATTGGTTAATGATAATAGAAAAGCATCACAAACAGGAAATTATGTTATCACATACACATTTCATGTGGCTACTGGTGCTCGGACATCTCAGTAACAACCTCTGAGAAAATTAACCAGTGCTAAGGCATCAGCACTGAACTTAATCAGTTAATACTTTTATTTGTTTGGACTGACCTTAGCATAGTTTTGGGGCAGGTTAGCTCACACACTCCTAAACAGCTCTTGATCTGAAGTCAGCTTGGATAAGTACTGTCTTCACTTAAGATGATACTGAAGTTTGTGGTGGGCACTAGAAGAGGTAAATGTGGTATATAACAGGGTGTTGGTCTAGGAAATAGAAAAGTAAGTCTTGAAAGCAAGGCTTATTTCTTGGGACAGTTTCTGCCATTAAGGCAGGATTAAATGACAGAGGAAGAAAGATCATATCAAGAAATCACAAAACCTAGAGAGTAACAGAGCTGAACAGAAGGACAACTGGAACTAGTCAAAGAGAACACCAAGGCAGACAGATTCTGGCCCAGAAGCAGGAGTATTCAGAGCTTTTGCCAGTTACTGAGCTGCCTTGGGCAGAGGAACTTGGACTTATCAGAACCACAGAATGGTGCTTCTCCAGCCAGAGGGTGTGTTTTGCCAGCACAACAGAGAAACTGCACAAGGCACATCTTATGGGCTTAGCTAAAGGACACAAACAGACCATGAAAGGCTTATGGCATCCATTGGTTGAGAAGCTGCCACAGAGAGGAGATGAGCAAAAGTAGAAAACAATTCCTACACTAACAGCAGCATCACAAACAACAAAAGAGTGGGATGAAGACCTACATATTTAAAAGGCTTGAATTGAATGCAACGTCTTCATAAAGGCCAAGTGATGAGAATCAGCTATAAGTTGGGACCAAGTGACTAATGGAAAACACAAATGCTTCCAGAGACTGAAATAAGATGGATATCACAAAGAAGGCAGAAAATTACAAGAGTTCAGTAGAGGACGATGGCCTGTAAAAACACACCAAAAATTCTGGTATTAAGAAAGAAATCTCTAAATAGATTCTTCAACTAAGGACCTAAATTAGACAAAGATGGTGCAGAATTTATCACACCTGACTTCAAACATCAGCCAATGCAATGTCTCCCATCCAAGCAGTTTATACAAAGCTCCCTTTACAGACAGTGGAAAAAAATATATGATTCATCTCACTTATTTGAGAGACCTGTTTTAGAATGGCATGGCTTGTGCCCTACTGGTACTTGTTTCTCTCCACTTCCAAGACGGGAGTTTCAGTGATTAGCTCAGATGGAGACATCTGCATGTGGCCTCCCAGCCAGGGAGTTGTCTTGTGTTTTACCTCCCATTAAGCACTGTGCAGGAGGTTGATTGCCATTTTCATATGTGGAAGGAATTTTTTTCCCAGGCAGCTAAAGTGGCACATGACTATATGGGGTTCTTTTTCACATACTACCTTGCAATCAGGAGGGCTAGCTTTGGGTTGATTTACAATTGTTGGATTGGCTTTTAGTGCACTTCTTTATTCAAAATGGTCCAGTGGAGGTCACCAAGCTAGCACACTAAAATTTTGATCACCATTTGAACTGTGATTTAAAATGGTAAAGAGCTGCACTGGCTCAGTCTTTAACAGAAGCTGTAGTCCTTTCCATCTGCCTCTCTTCTCCATGCTGTGTGCACCAATGTCATTGGATGGGCAATGGCTTCCCACAGAGGCCCTCAGCAGGGTGGAGGGCAGATTCACTCTCGGGATGTGATGTGTCTTGTGAAATCTGCATTGGGTAACCTTGCTGGATATTTTAGAATATGTGGAAGGCTTTAGCTGCAGCTATTAACCATATCACTTCTAACTGCAGTAGAGTGTCTAAATCTCTTTTACCTATCAGATGTCAGCTGTACTATATGAATGTAACAGAGGAGAAACAATAACATAAAAAGAAGTTACATTAACCAAAAAAATGACACTTGTTTATTACAAGTTAACAGTCCTTTACTGCACCCACAGGAAGTTGAAATGTTCACAAACAAAATTATGTGAAGACAAGTGCACTATTTTTAAAACACAACAGTCTGATAAACCTTGAGCTACCTGAGGACAAAGCTAGTACTGAGAGTTACAGACACATTCTAATGAGGAATTAAATATTAATCTAGAAGGCTAGTGGTAGTTTCTTACAGGTCTTGACATCACTGAATCTTGCAGAGACAGTACTGAGAGCTAGACCTGTGCTCCTTGCTCACACATCTCACGTTAATTTTAAATGGAATAATCCCTCCGTAAAAACTGAATAAAAATTGTAGGGCATGGGCCTTACAGTACTGGAAACAAGGTTGTGGAAGATGCTAAGTGTGAGAGGCTTGCATTCAGAGCTGGAACTCAAATCTTCCTTCATAAATATGGTTGATACTCTGGGATTTTCATATCCTAAGGAGAACACTTGATCTAAAATGAGTCTTGCAATATTTTACAAGGCATGCTTAACCTCTTAATGTGTGTCATGAAAAGATTAAGAGGCAGTGTTATTGCTTGCAAAATCACCTGCTATTTCCAGGAAACAGTCATCTGCTGGACCTGTCCTTGTCACTGGCATAAGTATAATGCTTTTAATAATCTCCCATTGCCTAAGTGATGTGTTTGCATCAAAATGATGGATATGCTATAGCTGGCAAAACTTTTTAAGAGCTACTTATTTCTATCTTGTTCCTCTGCTGCCATCTAGAGGTTTTATTCTTAGATTTTAAAAAAAGATAATAAAGTGCTTTATTATATTGCAAAGTTGCCTTTAAAAATTGTCTGCACCTTAACATCACTTAAGGTGCTATTATCACTGAACCTCTGTCTCAGATTAATGAAGTGTGCACAAGCTTTTGAGCTGTGGGATGCAAGTGAGTCTTATGGGCTGAAGTGAGATTTATACTAGAGGCAAACACTGTCATAAAAAAAAAAAAAATTCCTCATAAGAAGCACCTGTAAATTGGCCTTAGAAGTAATTTTCATAAAACCTGTTTTTCAGCAAATAAACAGTAACACATCAAAGCAGCCTCAAAGTAAGCAGGTGCTTGAAGAAAAGGCAGCCTGGCCAGCCTTGCAGCAGGATGCCAACATGACAGGCACAGCCAGGACTTTGGCCCGTCAGCACAACTGGCTGACATCTTCTGTGCCTCCCGTGACAAGGCAGTGATGCTCCATTTCACACTAGCATTGCCCAGAACGGCACAACACAGAACTCACACAACACAAAACTCACCAGTGAGACAGAAAATCATTCTAATACAAACATTTCTTCTTAAAGGTAACAGAAACAGCCAGTTCACCACAATGGGCTCCTGGCTTTGTAAAAATAATAGATTCACATGCAGTATAAATGAGTCTATCTCCCTTGACCTCAGTGTGAATAGGTTAATTTGGCATCAGACCTTCTCGAGCAAATCTCACCTTCTTGCTTTGCCCCTTCAAATGTTTATTATTTAAACTAATGCTAGCACCAGGTCTGTGGAGGGCAGGTGCAAATGCTAATGTACCTCACCCTGTATTTCATCTGAACACATTACCAGAGCATCCTTTTTGTCCCTTTGATATCTATCCGATTTTACTGCCCCTCCTGGCAACCAGGAGCACATTGACTCTGAAAAGACAGTTCCTTTTAAACACAGTTGAACCAATTCATTTCCTGGAACTGATAACAAGATTTTTAAATGTGTACAAAGGAACCAAATGTACACTGAACACTGAAATATGGGAAAGAGTTTCTAGGAAGTCCTTAGCCTTTAGAATACAATGTTCCTGTGAATGATAATTTCTGTATTTCAGCAGAGGATTAGCTGTCATAATAAATTATTTCTGTTTGCCTGGAAGGAAATAAGTGAAACTTCCTTAACTAAGAAGGCCAGCAAAAGGTACAACAGAGATGAGACTAACCTTGTCTCCTGTGCCCAAGGATACCTCTGAAAAGCTGCCATAACATGCAGTAATTTGATAGTGTCAGCTAAAATTAACCTGTGTACTGTAGAAGGAGATAAGAATAATATTAAATTCCTGCTGATACTCACTTTGTATGCTATGGAGACTGGCTCTGATGTTTTGTGAGCCTGCCATAATAAGATTTTGAAAATCTTAAATACCTTTAATAAAAAATTAGAATAGAAAAGAAGAAAATATGGTTTATTTTGTTGAGACTTGCTGAAGTTCTTGTGATGATGGATTGTTATTAAAATATATTTTCTTATTTTGACAGATACAAAGATGGTAAATCCTTACTTTTCTTTGTGTCCTAAAATCTCCTAATTTAACTACTTCAAATTAGTACCATGTTCTTCAGTCATTAAACATCTTGGACACTTATTCAATGACCAGATGCAGAACGTGGGTACCAAACCAGTTTTCACCCCAAAAAATTATTTTTTATCACCATTCAGTATAATTTCTGGATGTTTAAACTGTATTTAAATATAAACTCACTGTTCATTGGCTCTGGGTACAAAAATATTTCAAAAATATTTATATTTAAAATCAAATAATCTTTTAATAAAGTGTAATCAAAGGCTATTTCCTTTCCAGAGCTGGCCTGTAGTTTTGTATCATGACTACTTACAGATATCAGTGACTTGCAAAGGAAGTTTGCAGTCCTTGGAGATTTTGAAACTACAGTGAATCCATTCTCGTCATTACTTGTTCAAACCATCAAGTTCCTAACTAGTTTACACTACCATGCCCTCAATCCCTCCTTGACTACTGAAAATTAGGATAAAATTCAAGAAAGGGAGAGAACCTCTCAAATCTAGCATTTAACAAGCTCATGTGAAAATCAGGATGCCTTGGTCTAGTCTCTTTTTCTTCTGTCTCCCAGATGTGTGCTCCAACCTACTGCATCTGACATATGGTAAGTTGGTTTCTCATTTCATCTGCTTTTCATCTTTCTCCAAAACAAAAACCATAGTGGTTCAAGTGAATTGGGTTCCAGACAAAGCAATGAAAGGTCTGTGTCAGTGAGACAAAAATTGAAAAAAAATTAAATAAAGGAAACCCTGAAATTAAATTTGTTCCAAAACTCTCAATTTCCTTGGGTTTTTTTCAGTTTGTCTGCTGGGGTGGGAGGGAGAAGTCAGAACAATTGTTTCTATATTTCCCACACTTACGATCAGAAGCTGAAACTCAGAGTGAAAGACTCAACATCAACTTTCAGCAGTGACCCTGAAAGACAAATTTCTAACCTGGTCACTTGTGCTGAACTCTTTCATCCAGTTTCTTCAGTGAAGATTTTGCAGTGCCAATTCTTCATGTGACCCCTCATCCAAGCTCCCATCTCCCACAATTCTCCCTTTTCATCTCATTTATCCTAGAGACTGCAAGAAGTCACAAGAGAGGAGGGCTGCCTTCAATGCCTATCATGAATGTTACTTACCATTAGAACTCTCTGCTGGAAGCTGCTTAGCATGGAACAAAACTTCTTCTAGGTACAGAGGTGGTTTCTATTGAACAGAGAACCTGATCCAAAAAAGCCATCCCCGCAAACACTCAATTATGTATCATATGAGAGATATGTGAGCAACTGATGCCCATCCTATTTGAATGTTTCACAATAAAAATGTGTTGGAAATTTTGCCTAGAAGAGCATCACTTCACACATGGAAGAGCTCCCTTGTTCTTTTCACTGAGAGGAGAATCAAAGACATAATTATTTTAAGTGACTGAATTGTATATATATCTTCTAGTGCCAGTTTAAGCTTGACCTGTATTGTAAAAAGTAAAATTAATGTTGCAAGTGCCACTCAGTGACTGTGATTAACCATAATTTGCATTCTTTATTGAAAGTCGATAGTCTGCATGCTACCAGCTGTGAAATTGTGCAATAAGCAATAATTAAACAATGAAGAAGAGTAAATAGAACTAGTTAGGCATGATTTGGAGTAGTGAGTAGCAAAGGTGACTTTTAAAGTTTTATTAGCACAGAGCAGGAATACAAAATACAACCATATGATCTATGGTTCAGTGAGTAAAGAGTGAACATTTGTAAAAGTCTACTAAAGTCACATCTACTGAAGTCACACAATTGATAGAACAAGAGTATCACTACTGAAGCAAGACTATACACTAAACTTACAGGACACTAAGGGCTTCAAAGCCCAAAGAACCATCTCTGAATATCTATCTAACTGCAGTTCACCACCTTTACTGGCAGGACATTTGTTCTCAGAGGCTTGTTGGATTGCCTCGACTTTGGGGTTTTTTGCAGAGGATTGACAAGTGTGAAAATAAAAGTTTACTGCAGGTTTGTAGGTTTTGGAACTTGCCATTTCATATGGGAACCCCTGGCAGGAATTTGTCTTTTGACAGTTTGCAAGTCTTACTGAATGATATGCATTCAAAATGAGATTGTTGCAGATGTGTACAGCACCACTGCACAGCTACCTCCCTAAGCAAACTTAAAAACTCAGTTTCCCTTTGGACATTACCAACTAATTTTGTGCGCCAATAGCTCAAATACAGCTCATGTATTCTATACATTTGTCAAACATAGAATGAGGCTTCACTTGTTACAGAATCTTCATTTGCCCTCAGGTTTGAGGACTTCTTCTGATGGTGGTATTGGCCTAGGTTTAGCAAGTTGGCCAGGCTTAATTTCAGGCATTTTTTCACCATGTCTGTACACACTTACAGTGACATCCACTGTTTCCCCACCATACTTGTTCTTGACATGGATGCTGTATTTGCCTGAATCTTCTGAAGTCACCCCCTTGATGGTTAAACTGGCATATTTCCCCTGTTCCAGTGAATACGCATAGTGCTCATCAATTTCAAAGGCCTTGTCATTCTTGAACCAAACCACTTCAGGGTCAGGATTTCCAAATACAGTACAGGTCAGATTCAGTGTCTGAGGGAGATAAACAGAAGTTTGAGATCAGTACTTGTTTAACCTCTGTATTATTTTTAGGCAGTTTTTTATTCTTAGCTAATTAAACTAAGACATGATATCATATTCTTGAGGACTGAAAAGTAAAGTCCCTAATATTTATTCTTCCCTTGATTCAGACTTTCCACCATCTCACCAGTAACTGTGATACAGTAATAGCCTCAGGGCTGCAGTGTCTGAAGATGGTAAGTTGGACTGTCATTGCAGTCCCGCCTGCAGGAGACTCCTGACAACCCATTAGTCTGACATGAGGTTCAGGCAATGATAGTTTTAAAAACATCCTTGAAGCTTCCCTGTACACAGCAGGGAGGAGAACTGAGCAAATCTTTTTTGACCAAGGCCTCCTGAGGTTATTGCTTGAGATGATTAAAAAAAAATTCACTTAAAAATAGAATACATAACATGAATCACTGGACATCGATTCCAGGTGTGGCTGACTGGAAAAGTAGAAATACTTTATGAAGAATAAATAATACATAAATACTGGTAAAATGCTCTTAAAATCATAGAATGGTTTGGGTTAGAAGGGACTCTAAATATCATCTGCTTGCCATCCCCCTGCCATGGGGATGGACATCTTCCACAGGCAGGGACACCTTTCACTAGATGGGGTTGCTCACAGTCCTGTCCAACCTGGCCATGTGTTACATGAATGTGAAGCATATTCAGAAAATAGCTGACATTATCGAAGGGACAGCTTAGCATTTCTCAATGACTGAACTGAGATTTGAGGAGCTTGTAAAATTTTCATGAGGATTCTTCCAAATTTTTATAGATGTACTGCTGAACCCAATTTTGACCACCCTCTAAGTGCATGTGTGTGAACTTCATGTATTTAGGTACAGTGATCACAGAAAAAAAAAAGGGAAGAAACATCTGAAAACTCACTGCACAAAATTTAGCCCTAGATAAAGTCACCTTAAGAATTCAACATATGTGGCATTGTGTTAGAAAAGAAAACAGGAAAAAATAAATCAAAGAAAAACCCTACCGTTAACAACCCCAAACTGACAATTTCTACCAGAATTGTTCCTTATATTCTCTCCACGTTCCCCTTCAGGGAATGAACATACTTGAGGAATGTTTTTCTTGATTGACGATGACTGAATAGGTGTGATATAACTCAGAGTAAAAATAAAACAGGAAGAAGTTTTCAGTGATCAAAAGCCACATATGTTAACAAATAGAAGTGGTCTTTGACAATTCATGCATCTGAAGTCAGAATGCTGAAGGAAGATTTTCATACATAGGGGTACAATGTAGTGGCAAGCTAAGTCAGTGGGCATTCTTGAAGTGATATTGTGTAGGAGGCAAAGTTAACTAATAGCATAGAGGAACTAGACTTACTATAAAATATTTAAAGGACTGATGAGGCAAACACAAAAACAAAATTTTGGGAAAATAACCTTGTGTCTAATAGAGTGAGTTTCATTCTTTCAGTCCTTTTTGGAACATAAGCAACATTAAATTACTATTGCTTTCAAAAGTCATGTCATTTAAGAGAAATTAACAATTAAATCATAATAATTAATCAAGTCTCAGTAGGTTGGTATTAAAAACTTATCAGATATATTCCACAGTCATTTTAGATAATTTGGGTCTATTCTACTTATGAAATTATAGATTTGAACTAAAAATAAAATTATTCTCCTGCTTTCAGTTTCATGAAACCATTTGCATTCCCTCACCTCTTGATAGCAAAGAAAACCTCTCACTGCTCAGCATAACAAAAGCTGTCCTTACCTTCCCATCCATTATGGTAACGACATCAGGCAAACCACCAATGACTTTACCACGATCTAGGGGTTAAAGAAAAATATGGTATTCATATGAAGTTTAGACCTCAAAACTACTCATTTCTTAATGATTTTGGAGTCATGACTCATAGCTTTTTTTCTGCCTTTTTTTTAAATCTTTAAAAAAAAAACCAATTTTTGTGATATTCTGGGAGGGGTTTAATATGTTGCATAGTCAGTCCCTTTAGATTTTTTTGGCCAAGATTTTGCTACAGCATTCTAAACTGATACACATAACAACCTTGAAGGTACAGCTGAGCTTGACAGTTTATGTTTTGGGCCCAGAGCAAAGTAAGGAGGGTGCTTTTAGCATCTTAGTGGTATCCAAAGTCCAAGAAAAATTTGTTCTGCCACAGACTTTGTGGGCAGAAGCATCATGTCACCACCAGGGAATTGATATAATTTCCAGTACTCCTACAGTCCCTAACTGTAATGAGCTTCCCCACAGTCTGGGCCTCAGCAAGCAGTGCAGAACAGGCAGCAGCAGGCAATTTTTTACTTAATAGATAGATCCCAATATTCAGTATTCTCAGAAGCTTTCAGACTCAACACCTCCTTGTATGACACACAATTCACATTTCACCAAATCTCTGCAGACACAAGAAGATACAGCAGAGGCTTGCAAAATATGTGAAGTGTTTAGTGCATTTCCATCTCAATTAAAGACAATTAAATCCACAAATTACTATTGTTATTGCAATATATTGTGCTAACACAGAATTTCTGCAGCCACAGAACTCAGTAAGTTATGGCAGCATATCATGATGAATGCTTTAAAAAGAACACTAGATCACATTGTAAAACACCTATGATAAAATGTAAAATAAACTTACTCTTCTCAGCAAAAGCAGCTGCCCTAAAGTTGTTGAGAAAAAAAGAGAAACATATAATGTTATTGATGAAATTAATAATAAAATATATTTTGACACAGCTGACACTGATGGTACGGCATTAAAATACAAAAGATGCAGCACTTACTTGAGTCGCTGGAACTCTTCATATGCTTCATCAAAAGCTGTAACCAAACAATTGAGAGAGTTTTCTGTCATGAACATAACTTGCATTGGGGCTCAATAAACATTTAAACACATTCCCATGCTAAAATCCCTTTTAAAACCTGTACAGTGTCACACAGTAGCACAATTAGAAACCAGACCCTTGAAAACTAATGCAGCTGGTGTTGAAAACAGATACAAGACTATAAAGATAATAACAGTTACAAAACTTGCCTATGACTGGTTTTGATCAAAGACTCACTGTTTTTCTAGTAATTCTTCTATTTCCAATAAAATCTGCATAATCTATGAAAAGGCACAACAAATCTGATCTTATAAATATACCTTGCCCAGACAGATCAAGTGTGCGTTTGAAGGTTTCCTTGCCACCAAAGATTTCAAAGGTGTAGTTCCCCTTATCCTTTTCAGTGGGTTCAGTTATCTGCAACCAGGCAACATCTTCTCCACCTCCAATCTTCATCTTTTCACCAGAAGAAATCTTAGATTCCCTGGGGGGTAAAAAAAAAAGGTTTGTAGAGATGAATTTGAGTCTTTTCCTGTATGTTGTCCATAGGAAACCATCTATAAAAAAGTCACAAATGATAACATTTGTATTCCTAAGCTATAGATAGATTGCAACTAATTTTTACAGAATACTCTTTGCTTCCGGGAGGGAGTATCTAACACTTTGAAAATATTAGCTTGAGTTTTCATTTCTAAGATTCATCTGTTCACCCTTTTCTCATTCTCCTACCCTCCTCACACAGAGCTAAGGAAGGAAAGATGTATTTCATTAACTTCAAAAATCAATTTTAAAAAGGTTTGTGTAAAATTACTCTTGCACCAAGTTAAAGTACATTTTTGGTTTTTAAAAAAACAAGAAAAAATTTATTAACTGTAGATAAGTAATAAAAACTTTTTAAAAAACAATGACATTAGCTTGACTTATCATCACTTCCTAGTTAAGGAAAAAGGAAATGCTCTGCAGATTCAGATCAAGTGGTCTCCTTGTCCAGAGTCTGTCAGGAACAGAGGAAATAGAAGAAGCTATTTAATGAGAGCATATAAACCACACCATTTTCAATGGCTCAAGGAGAACTTTCTTCTTTCACTCATTACCTACTGAAATACTTTCCATTCTTCCTCCCCAAGCATCTTGAGCTGGAATTTTTTATAAATTAGGTCAGTTTTAGCTTTTTCTTGATCACTCATTTTATTTGACTACACAGAAGTGATTTGACTTCATAGCTAGAATTATTTTGATGGTGAAAAGGTATTTTTACCATTTTCCTTTCTTTAAGACAACTTCATTGAGTTAAGCCTACCAAATTAGATTTCTGGATAGAAATGGCTACATATTAGAAAATATTACATATAAAGTTTCTCACCATGCCCTGAGTAGATGATGAATACTAGGTCTAGGACTTGTATTGTATTTCATGCTATGCAGGATAGTGGATAATTAAATGCTAATGAGAAATTTACATGGTGGGAAAAAAAATTAAAATAATGGGTTGTGTAGCATTTTAATTTTTCCAGGAAAAAAAATTTGCTATAATTCCATTTAAAGGAGATTGGAAGTTGGGACAGATGGATTGGTCATTTGGTTGGTTGGTTTTGGTCTTTTACCTTTAACAGCTCTGATTATAGTCATTGCATTCATGTAAGAATTGAAATTTTATTCTTTAAGAATCTCTGTTCAATGATCTTCAAGACAATCAAAGTGTAAGACATTATAAAATCTCAAATAATCAGGGGGTTCTCTATGTAAATGTAAATGCAAATGTAAATGTCAATGCAAATGTAAATGTAAATGTAAATGTAAATGTAAATAATATAAATATACTATTTACAATAAATTTCCATTTTAGCCATGTAGCATTCTTTACTTTTATACTTCTATGAAATGGATAGCAAAATAGCCTGTCACTTTTAAAACTCAAGCAGATACAGTAAAAGGCAGAAGCAAATGTTTTTTCTTTTCCTTGTCATCACACTCATATCACTATTATGAAAGAAGAAGAACTTTTAAATACATAGTCTGAGATATAAATACAGTTGCACAGCCTTGCAGAAGTGTTCTTGAGCTCCCTGAATGTGATAATTGATGCCTTGATTGTGTTCCTGTCTTCACAGAAAGCATTGCAAATCTAGGACAGCACATTGATAAGCCAGACTATTCCTGTCTGAGTCAGACCAGTTCACTGAAGAATGTGGAAGGTGAAACTTCTTGAAATGTTTTAAAATCCTTTCAAATATTAACTGCAGTTTCAAACAACTGAGGGCTTGATATAACAAAACATTTGAACACATATTTACCTGTAAATAGATTATTTGACTGTCTCCAAAGTCAAAGATTAATGTAACATGAGAGTGGAAAACTATTAGCAGCTTTAAAGCTCATTTTCAGCCATAATCTCAGCTCTGGGGATTATTCTCAAGGTATCCTGTGCCCATTGAATATCTTTTCAAAGAAGATTATCAAAATTAAAATATTTTTGGTTACTTAAGACTGTATCAGTTTGGAAAAAAATAATTCTAATACAACCTTTTATTAAACTGTGAGTGCAGATCCTTGGTAATCACCTAGAACTGGATGAGAGTTTCATGCACTTTAGAGAAAGGGCAGCCTTGAATCAGAAACTTTGCCCAAATATTTTGCTATCTTTTAACCAGTCAGATAATACAATAGAAGACAAACAGCCCTGTGTTGAATAAGAGAACACAATACAGTAAATTCCTTTTTACTGTCTGTTACAACCCTCCTGAGGGTGCTGGACGAGCCTTTTAATATTTCTTTTATCTTATGTACTTTCCATGTTGAAAGAGAATATATTGTTCTGGAACGAGAAATTCATTATTGTATTCCAATTCATAAATTAATGCCATGGAATAGTAAATATTAAATTGTAAAGACAGCATTTTTTCTCAAATAAAATTGAAAAAATATTCTCATCTACCTGTGGCTCCAGCTGACTTTCATTTCTTCATTGTAGTATTTCAAGAAACACTGGAGCCTTATTCCTTCCTCAGTGCAAAGAATCTTCAGTGGAGAGGCTGACTTACCTAGATTAAACAGAGAATATGTGGATCAAATAAGAGAGACAGTGGAATGAACAGGAAATGGAGAAGTGGATTATTTGTGCTGTCTGGACAAAAGAAAATTCAAGACCTGGGTCATGATTTTCAAGTATCACAATTGCCATACCTCTCAGGGAGCATCTGCTGATTTATATCAGGTGAAATTTCAGTGTAAGTTTATGAGTTTATTGCCATATACAAGCATCATGACTGGCAAGATCCATTGTTAAATAATAATCTAATCATGTAATTTCCATGAAAGAGTAGTATAATGATTCTATTTGCATAAAAATTTTATTCTTGTGAAAACCCTATTCTTTTAGGGGAAAGAACAGCTTCTCACTGGGAACAGATTCAGAACCTCCTTCTCTCTATATCAAGGTTCACTTACTGATGGAAAGTAGGAAGAAAATTATTGCTGCAATAATTTCACAGTATCTAAACCAAACAAGCCAGGTGGAATAATACTTTATTCCCTTTTAATAGTGACAATTAGCAAGGTCAAAACTGCCTGTTCAGAAAATTATTAATGCCCATAATAATATACCATTGGGACTCTCAGTGATTTCCCACTTAAAATAAAAGTTTTCTGTCTCAGCCTCACGTGACTTCAAAATAAAAAACTACACAAAAATTTAAGACAGCATTTACTTACCACTCATTCCACTCAATGCTAGCATGATATCATCATAAACTGCAGAGAGAAAGAAAAAAAAAAGGAAGAAAATGTACCATCAAATTTCAATCAGAATATATCTTCTTTTATGTTCAGTTTAATTAAAGCAATATGGGAAATCTTCACATCCTTAAGCAAAGAAAAGCATTAAATTGCAACAGGTGTAAAAGAGAAATTGGAAACTGTCTGTGTACAGCATATGAATTCTGTGCTATGTCACTCAGTATCTCAGCCTTTTGTGGAGTCAGCTGTCTGGTGCCAAATCTTTGTCTCTCTCCCTTAGGCCAGCAAAAAGAAAAAAAGTCATTAAAACTGAATAGTTCACATTCAAAGGAGAGTGCAAGTTAAAAAAAATTTATCTCATTCTTGGCAAAAACAGTTTCACCTTCTCACTGTAGGGTGGCATTTGACAGAAATGAAGTCCTTTAATAGCAAGTGAAATACAGCAGGTATCATACCAAGCTTTTGAAATATCACAGAGCTGATGGGTTTGCAGCAGGAGAGAACCCCAGAGACAAGGGCATGAGAGTGAGAGACCCTTTCATAGCAGAAGAATCATATTGAATGACACCGTGTGAGATGAAAGGAAAGAACCACCATAGTCTAAAGAATGTATAGCCAAGTCTGAAGGATGCTTACTCCACGCTGGTGAATTTTTATGAAAATAGTAGACAGAGAAACGTGTGAAGTTCAGAAAATACTACATATATATTTGTTCTGTATTGATTTGTATGTGCACATTTTTGTCTCAGCTAAAGAAATCATGATACAGTTCCATAATTTTTTGCAATCTCCAGTATGCTTCTACTGACACCTTGATATAAAGACATGAATTGCTTATTATATATATCTTACATTACAGGTGTCTGAGAAGGTAGGGTTATGTTAACCATACTGTCTGAATGAGGCTGGAGGGTTTTTTTTCTGAGAAAATAATGGGCAGAATTTATGCAAAAGAAAAACACCTGAGAGACTATCAATTGATAATACAGCCTTCTGCAATAAATCACAGCTTAAAGCTTCAGCTTGATACTCATCTTTTCCTCTTGTTACAGATACTTCCTCCATCTGCTGAAAAGGAATGTTAAGATTTCTGTTAAATCTTTTAACAGAAAACAGTTACTGTTTTTTACTGTAATTAACAGTTAATTTTTTAACACATCTTTCTCCTCCTATTAGGAGCTGGGCAAAAAATATTCATTATTTAGGACAAATGTCTACATGTGGTTGGGATGAATGCAGATTCACTTTGGCCTGTTTGGTGTGACCTAAGGAAATATATCCAGGGAAGCACTCTTCACCAAAGTTAAGTAAAATTCACTCATGTTGGCAACAGATCAGTGTTTGTTATGCACACAGAATATTGTGAATTGGAAGTGACCTACAAGAATCTTGAAGCCCAAGTCTTAGGTGAATAGCCCATACAGGGATCAAACCCACCACCTTGGCATTATTAGAATTATGCTTTAACTAACTGAGATCATCTCAGGGTCAAAGTAAACAGACATTTTTAAGTGGAAAAATATTAAAAGTAAACAGAATTGCTGTATCTCACCGTGATGTCTGATATTATACAAAACCTTTTCTAAATATCTATCATGCATCTATTTTAGATTATAGTCTCTTATTTGCATTTCACTTCATTTGAATGTCAGTAGATACTGAGCTTGAAGTAACTTGCCCCATAGAATAAGCAGTCTTCCCTGCTCCTGCTTGACTGCTCTTTTTATCCTTTATGTTTCAAGGCTAACTCCACCATTTAGGAGAGCCATTTTCTGGTTTAATAGGGCAGTTTTCATGGGTTTGCAGGTTGACATTTTCAAAGCTGCCTGGACCCACAGAATTAGATACTGTGAATTCTCTAAACAGGCATTTCACTGTACATTTCAAGGTGTACAACACAGTTTGCCATACCTGGAGTACAGTCACTGGGAGCCCTGACCATATGAGGGAGACCTGCTGAACCTTTTGCTTATTCCAGTGGTCAGGATACACACACACAAATCCATAGACTAAGGGAATATCTGTGTATATATCAAAGGGCAGGAAGGGAGGAGGTGACTAATGAGAATATACTGCAAAGTTGGGACCTGAGTGTGACATAAATAGTATAGAATAAGGGACAGAAATTGTACTGGTTTTGGCTGGAATAGAGTTAATTTTCTTCATAGCAGCTTTACAGTGCTGTGTTTCGGATTTGTGACTAAACTAGTGTTGGTAACACAGGGAGGCTTTAGCTATTCCTGAGAAGTGCTTGTGCAATGTGGAAATCTTTTATTTCTTCTCCTCACCAAGAGGAGGCTGAGGGTTCACAAAAAGTCAGGAGAAGACACAGCCAAGAACAGTTGACCCCAAGTGACCCAAAAGACATTTCATACAATATGGTATCATACCCAGTATAAAAAGCTCAGGGAAGAAGGAGAAAGTGAGGAGCATTTAAAGTCATGGTGTTTATCTACCCAAGTCACTGTTACATGTGATGGAACTCAGCTTTACGAGAGTGGCTGATCACCTACCTGCCCATGGGAAACAGTGAATGAATTCTTTGTTTTGCTTTGCTTGTATGCACAGCTTTTCTCTACCTATTAAACCATCTTTAGCTCAACCCAGGATTTTTTATCTTTTCTTCTTCCAATTCTCTCCCCCATCTCACTGAAAGAGAGTGAGCAAGAGGCTGTGTGGGGCTGAGATGCCAGCTGACAGTAACCCACAGAACAGTTTTATAATCTAGAATCAAAAGCACACTCGGTCCCCACTGAGAGCACCACATGAACAAAGCACTTTGTTGCTTAGGGTTTTTTGTAGATATTAAAGCTTAACAAACCTGAGAGAGAGTGCTCTCCCATTAAATGGACTGTCTGTCTGGTTAGAAACATACTTCATCTCCTGCCTGTCAAAATGCTTGAGATTAATCACAAAAATGCCCAGTATGTATCACCCCTCCTAAAGTGCTGATCTGCAGTTCAGGTCTCTATAACATAAGAGAAATGAAATTCAAAGAATGCTAAAAATACATGCAAATTTGCCATTTGCAAGGACAGATCTTTGACACCTCTGGAGAACATGTGGAGATCATTATTTCATTACAGTAGATTGAATGTTACCTTTTCCTGATAATTCAAGAGAAGATACATCATGACCTCTATCATCTGATAGTGTCGCCTTATAAACTCCTTCATCTTTGCGAGACAGCTGCAAGGAAAACACAAGATATTTACTGACAAACTTGATAATACTGCATAGTACTCAATTTGCTCAACACCTGCACAATTTTCTAAATAGAACAACAGAAATTCTACTGTCTTCTGGATAAATAAACTTACCAGAGAGGAGATGGAAGCTATGAACTGCTGTTTCGTACTTTTTAAAATGGAGATGCATTTAGTTCTTAAGCCTAAAACTTATTCTGATTTCAGTTCAATTTCCTCTAGAAACCATGAGGTTTTTTGACTTGTTCCAAAAAGACAGGATTGATCTTGGTCAGTAGAAATTACAAGCACTGTAGTAAGATATAACAAGGCATAACTGCAACCTACACAAACTTTAGAAATCTAATTTTTCTTCAACAAAAATGATTACTTTTTGAATTCTGTAAATCATAACAGCAAATCTATATCCTGTAACATCAGCTCCTTCATGCTGCTTGCATTCAAGCAGCAACTGTAGTCAAATTATAACTATTCTAAATAATTAATTCAGAGTTTATATTCTGAAATCTATCACAGGGATATTGCGTTAAAGGCAGTAAGGATTTTTAGGTTTTCTGGGTTTGTTTTAATTTCTTTTAAAACCTGAAGGAAAATATACAAAGATTTATATACAGATTGGAGATGACTTAATGCTTAGACTTATACAAATCCAGAAGCACATAAACCGTAGCAGAAATATCATAAAATTTAATGACAAGCAACAAGAGCGATCCAAGACAAGTAGAAACCACCCTCCCCAAGAAAGTCTACTCAAGAAAAATGAAGTAAGTCAGTATCCTCTTTCAAGGGAAATGAAGGAAGGAAATTAGAAGAATATGAAGGCAATAAATAAACTATTTAGATGTAATGCACATTACTGAAAGCAGAAAATCCCATTCTGGTAGGTTTTGCCACTTCACAAAGGCAGCAACTATGCAAGTTAAGGTTTCAGATAGAAGTTGGGTTATTGGGTTATCATGTTTGCATAAAGATAAATCTTAAGAAGCCATAAGCTTCAAACTTATTTATTTTAGGCAATAAAACTGAAACACTGTTAAAAATGAGGTGCTTGAACAAGTTGAAAAATTAAGGAGTAATAATAAAGAATGAGGTACAGGCCACCCAAGGACTCTGAAGCAGCTTAAGCATGAACTCTGAGCTGATTAAAAAAACAGATACTTTTTGCTAGCAATAGTTATTCACCAGCTAATTGAAGAGTAGAAAATATGTCTTTTCTTAAAACTGTTCATGAAAATCATGATAGCTGGCTTGCTGCTTTGTGTGGCAAATCTGCAGTGTGTCAAGCAGAAGCTGTCATTTGTAACCAGCAGGCGATACAGTACCTTGGGAATACTGAGGTGACATTCTCCCTTCTGAAGATCAGGCAGCTCCTCAACATCCACCCCAGAACCATCCTTATACCACTTAAAATCAGTCTCCTTCTTTGTGTTTGCAACCTGTACAACAGAAAAGGCACATAAGCCTAGCTATGTCCTGAGGAAATGTACTGCACTGTGGGAAGCCACACAGGTACTTTCAACATATGAAACCATTTTTTTTATAACACATGTCAAATAAAGCTAAGTAAAAAACCAATTTCAACCAAGTCCTACTAAGCAAGTCTTAGTCCTACAGTGTTTCTTTGCAGCACAGTATACAGGTTACAACTTCACAGCCCTGTAAAATCCTTAAAGAAAATCCTGGCAATCTCTTCCCTTAAATGGTTTTCCATCCTTGCTCTGTGCTTTTAGTTTGTCTAGAGATAGCTGTGGAAGAAGTATCTTTCAAATTAGAGCTTCTGAACTCTCCTTTATCTTTTTGTGTTTGCCCTGTGACTCCAGAGAGTTGTAACATAGAACTTAGGCCCTATCTTAGTCTTTGGCCAATTTGGAGATTTATCCCAGCTACCTAAGCAATGTCTCCTGTGGATAAGTTGCAGGAAGCAACTGAAATCACTATTCTGAAAGCATCCAAGACTTCAAAATTGTGACCTGCACCAAAAATCCTTTTTTATTTTACCTTCTACATTGAGTCCTATGGGACAGACAAAGACCTGAAGAATCTTACAAATTGCAGTCTCTCCCAACAAAAGTGGGCTTAACAACATAGTGCATATGCAGAGCAGTTGTTTGAAAGCAAGAATTTTGCTGTAGTAGCAGCCATTCATTGAAACAATACTTAAATAGACTACAGATTGTCTATTTAAGTACTGTTCTAATTTTGAAATAAAAAATGCATATTGGATACACTTGAAGTATTGCTGGATAAACTACCTCAAACTGTGAATTCAAGAAAGCTAAAAGTGCAGGTCTTTTTAGAAACCCCATATATTTTAACCCTCACTTTCAAAAACACTGTTGTTTATTTGACATCACTATCCCCATACCCTTCTAAAAGTCATAAAAGTGCAATGGTATTTTCATGTGTAGCCTGAATTCCCAGTCATTGCAGCTTTGGTAGAAAGACAGAGCTGGAAAGATATTTCTCAGTCCCCAGGCAGTTATTTTAAAAAGGCTCCTTAAAGAAAAGGCAAAAAACGGAACAAATGACTAGAGGGCAGCCAGGAACTTAATACAGGTCTGCAATAGTTTTCAAGTGGCTTGCTTGAAGGAAAAAAACATGCACCAATTTCTAACCCTTTTACATTAGAGAAGTCATTTCATAAAGGAACAGCTCTATGAAAGCTCTCTGTAAAGGTGACAAATAAGAGGGTCTTCTATACTCATTCCTAGCCATCTCTATCAGACATGCTCAAATTAATCACATCTATTCTTGCTTAATAGCCAGCATGGTTGCTATGGATCTCTGGCAGTATTTGAGATCACCACCTGGCCCAAAGCAATGACTTGCTGAAGAAAAGTGAGCAGCATTTTACATTTACCAGTAACTACAAAGTGGCTGTTCCTGTAGTCCTATGACATGAGTGGCAATTTTATTTGAACAAAGCCCGAAGGAACAAGCCTTTAATGCTTTTCAACAATTTTTCATCAAAGACTGTTAGCACTCAATCTGACAATAAATAGACTGAGTTTCAGACACATGCAATTTGCAGTAATGAAGTTATTTCATGTTGGCATTTACTATGAAATGTTATGTTTTTCACTGTTTAGCCACACACCAAAAATCTTGCTTTTAACAGACACAGTAATAAGGGCCAAATAAGGGCCAAAGTTGTGCAAGAGCAAGTAGTTTCTGAATGTTCTGAAATTCAGAATTACTAGAAGTAAAATGACAGTAGTTGCTAGCATATGAAGAAAAACACAAAACAAAAACCAAAAAGCAAACACCATCAAATTATCTTTCAAATGGACAGCTGTGTTCCACTGACATTGAGGGGCTACAATACCAAGAACTTGGTCATCAATCCCAGTTAATTCAGAATTAAATACTAAGTCAATCCAAAGTCAGGTCCAATCATATAGAAAATAAGGAATATGTGAGGTAATATTTGGCATACTCTTTTACAACACCATCCATATTTTTACATAATTTCTGTTATGGGCCTGGATCATACAGTCAGCCCCTTGTCCTACGCAGGCTTCCAGTTGACATGATTTCCTGGCTTCCCTGTGCCATGCAATGGCTTTTAAAATAGCCAAGGTAAAATGCCCTCTCTTACAGATACTTCCTTCATATTATGCCAGGCTCTTAATAGGCAAAAACTCCCTTGACAATATTTTTGCAGAGGTGCTGTAAACAGTGCCTGGAAGAGACCTGGGTCCAGTATTATGATAGGCCTGAGATGGCAGAGATTATTCCTTGATTGTTTTTATTACCACAGAAATAGCATGGAGTGGCCACACTTCTGGCTTGTTTGTCAGGTGTCTGGAGTTTGAAGGACAAACCCAGGCTTTGTTTTTCAAACTCTTCCTGTGTATAAATACAAGTTAAACATCCATAAACAACAGTTCCATGTGAACCTAACAGCCAGTCACATACTAACAGTAACAAACATTATAAGGTCAATATCATAGTTAAAATGATAAGTGTACAAGCAGCCCACATCCTAGATTTCATTTACATAAAATGTTCTGACCTTGTGAACAAAAAGCACACTGGTGAAAAGCAAATAATCAGATGCTCAGCCTTTCACAGCTTCAGTGCTATAAACAGGCTTGACAGTCAATGAAAGAAGGATAATTTCAGATTAATTTGTAGAGAATTAACACTAGCATAACTGGTTCAGCAACATTTAATTCCCCATGCGAATGAAAGCATAAGCAGGGTTCATGCCTGAGGCACATGCATGTGGAGATTATAAAGCAGTCCAGCAAAGGTACTGTGTTAACTAATGAGTGTTGAGCCCTAAAGTGTGAGCACATGGAATGGCAGCTTCAGTACCAGGTCAGTTCTGCTGGGAATTGAGGTTAAGGGTGTCCTAGTTAATGAGTAGGAAAAAAAAAAGAAATCTCACAAATGTGCATGCAAATTGCTCATAAAGAATGATTCAAGTTAGTCTAATTATAAGTCAAAAGTTTTTCAAAAGAAGAGGAGAAAATTGATACAAAATAATCCATACTAGAGGAAAAGAGAATGAAGAAGAGTTTGATGCCTGAATTCAATTTACTTAGTTTTTCAGACCTCTAATTAGTCACTCTAGAAGAGCAAAACAAATGAAAATTTATCTGTTCAGAAAGGCATTTAAAGATGTTAATAGCAGAAGGTACACTGAAATCAATACACATTATCATTACTTAAGATTCAAAAGTCATTAGCCAAAAATAATTTAAAAATCATCTTTTATAACCTTAGTTCTAGAAGTCTTTGTAGCACATTTGATTACAGCTGATTAAATAACAGACTCTTTATTAGAGAAATAAGAAAACAGTAAAGAAAGATTTTGACCTCTGGCTTTTTTTAGCCATTTTTAAGGAAGAAGAAAAGGGATACATCTTAAGGGACATGTATTTTGTGTAAATTATTCTTATGGCTCATAATGTTTATAAACAATTGGACCACCTAATAATACATTTAGAAATTTCCTATAATTTTTTTTGTTTTCATTAACACTACTGCTAAAGAATAGTAAGTCAGAAATTTTCATATTCAAATTTTCCAAATAATAAAAAATAGTTTTCATATGAAAGTTTCGGTTTTAAAGGTATCTAAGTAATTTTTTACATTTTTTCTACCTCAAGTCTTTCTCAACATATTCTAAAAACTAATTCCAAGTATATTTCCTTACCTTACAAGAAAGTAAAACTTCACATTCCTCTGTAACGTTCCAATACAAAAACTCTGAGAAGTGGGGACCTAAGAAACAAAACAGTCTTAAAGCAATGTTGTAGAATGAAGAGTAGCAGGAAAAACAGTGAAAGAAAGAAAAAAAGATGACAATTTCAACATCCTTACACAAGAACAAGAGGGAACACCTGAATTACCCATGCACTAGAAGGAAAATCCTGCAAGTTGTTATCATAATTACCCAGCATCTACATTACAGCCTAGGAACATGAATCTCATCTCTGAATCTGTATGAATCGAGTAATTTTCCAAAATATAAAATGGTGAGTGAGAAAAATTACTTTATTGAATATCTTTCTGTCAAATTGCCAACTAAGCAGAGGAAAGAAACAAAGTAGCTACAAACAAGCATCCAAATAATGTATTTAATGCAAAAACAACACAACAAACATTGTTTGCCCAAATAATGTAAAGCTTAAAAACATGTTAAATATTACAGGCAGAACAGAAAATATTCCTTTTCCCCATGAAGGTCCCAAACTACAAAGAAATACATCCTGATGAAAATTTGCTGACACACATGCCTTTTTTAAATTATTGTGTTTACTTGTCTCAATAAATGTACATGTCTTTGTGATGGCAGGATCAGGGGCCTTAATTCTGATACCCAAACCTGGGAAGTTGGAAAGTCCAAGACTTTGACTTAAATAATTCAGTATTGAAAGATTTTTTCAGCTTATGCTGTAAGTGGTATTATTTCTTTCCTAAATCAATTTTAAGCAGCCTTCAAAAAATAGAATTACATTCCTTCTGTATAAAATCTTACTAAGATTATATTTAGGAAATACTGAAGGTATTTAGGAAAAAAAGTTTTAAATTATTATTGTTACTTTCATCTGGAAAGCCATCTGCTTACAAGTGAAATTTACAAACTAGAGCTCAAGTTCAAATTTTCAAGGATTTCACAGGGATAGAATTCTGAATTAGATATCCAACTGGAATTTTCTCATTCAGCTGCAAGCAATATTGATAACGAGTATGTAATAAACTCTACAACTGTACAGCAACTATGCAACAAATATACATTTAGTTCCTGGAATTTTGCCTCAATTGAAACGATTGGGTCAAGCTTTTAATCTTCCTTATCTGGCACTACTTGTCTGTCTACTCTTCTGTCAATTATATTGAGCAGACAACTTGTATGCTTAAACTAAATGTAATTAAATGTTTTGTTGGACTGGAGCCTACAGTAGGCACACTTCTCATGAATATTGAGCAAAGATAACCTCTTGTGAGAAGTCATTTTTTCTCTGCTTAGTGAAGGTTCTGTCACAAATTGACAGTGTTGGAAAATAAGATCCACCAGGGTTTCAAGTGTCTCCTAAGATTGAACAATATCTTCTAATAAAGAACGGAAGCTGTAAGGGTTTAGCATTCCCCAGGGATGAATCATCAGCTGCAAACCAGGCCTGAAGTCACCAATCTGCTCCATCTTACCTTGTTTTCTGAGATATTCCTTTCGTTGGAGCTCAGACTCGGCCAATACTCCCTTGAATGCTAAATTTTAGAAGAGGTGAATGAAATATGAGTTAGTCACAAAATTACTCCAAGAATAATTGAAGTTCACTTTGTCATCAAAGTTTCAGTACTTCAGTGTTTCAGTGAACATACCATCTCCAATGAGAACTAATGAAGACTGGTTTTTGGCCTTTCCATCCTGAATCTGTACTGTGTAGGTACCTTCATTGTCAATTGTAAATTTTTCCATCACCATTTCTATAATGCCATTTGAACGGTCACAATTTATTTTATGCCTCTGAAATAAACAAATAAGTACTTTAGCATAGTGCAAATTACTTATGATTCCTATTGAATAAATTATGAGTTATATTCCTTCCCCCACAGTCAACCTCTTTCATCTCCTTTTAATTGTAAACTAAGAGAAGAAAACTTTGCTTTTATTTACTCTTGTGCAAAAGGATGCCAGTGGTGACAGAAACCTCTGTGTGCAGCTGCATTGGGAATCCTCAAGTCATCATAATATAGCTGGTTTGTGTTTGAAAACAATTGTTTATGGCACTGTGCATATTTGAAGAGCCTAACAGCCAGCCTTTAGCTGCATTACAGCTTACAGTTAAACAAGGGAGTTTGCTAGGCAGAAGGATTATTCCTTGCAGAGTCCAGAAACAACTGGAAATATCAAATATGGATCTTCAAATAAGATCACACCAAATCTAAAAGGTCATCCCTACCAAATATCTGAGACATATATAGCAGTCAATAGTGTATCTTATTTTCTCATAGGAAAAAATTATTTTCTTATTTAATGTTAGGTGTAATTTTCAAAGCACACTTTAAGCAAACAACCATGAGAAAAGTAACTTGTGCAAAGTCCACAGAGTTTCTGGGACCCAAAAGGGATTGACCAAATCCAGCAAAAGAGAGGTATAATTCTCTCAGGACATATAGTTACTCGCTTAAGTGTTCGCAGAATACACACAACATCAAGTATTGACTTGAATTCAAAGTCAAATATGCTTTTCACTGTTTGTGTCCTTTATGTGTTTGCTTTTTATTAAATATTCCAGAAAGATAAATTATTGGCAAGCATCATCATGGAAACAGAAAATTACAAGCTAGTATTGCACAACCTTTGCAGAATATGGCTTTAGAATTTTCAGGTAGTGTTTTAGATACAACCATGTTTTACTTATATCCTCTTTTATTCAGTGAGTTACAACTATGAAGACAATGTCCCCAGCTGACAGTGATGTTTTTTGAATCTCAACTAACAAACACCTAAAGCTACGCAAAGATAGCCCATAGAAGTTTCTTGGTGAATACTTATAAGTAAACAATGTGGCCAAGGGTATTACACACTAACTTCCAGTCACGATTGCACAGAACAGTAAATGTCACTATCTAGGAGTTATATGCAGTGAATTACTATACACCCTGTTACTTTTAAATTTACTATACATACTGTTAAAAGGAGACATGATATCTTACAAATAGAATCCTTTGATAAACCTCTTTATTGGTCTCCAAAAGTAAAAAATGGTACTAAAGTAAGGGATAGATAAAGTTTGAGGAAGGAGAAGAAAGAAGAAATGTTAAAAAAGCTAGTAAAAATGCCAATTATTAAGGTCTCTAGAATCTTATTGAAATGGAAGAACCTCTAAGTCCACTAAGATCCAAAAATAGTAGGAATGACCCCACAGATATATCTGCTTTAGCTTTGAGGAATGCATCTTGGCCAGCCTCAAAAACAGACTCACTGTTGTATGGATAACAAGTCTGGAAGAACAGTGTCACACAGTCAAGGTATTTAGCATTCAGTGCTGGCATTTTCAAATATCAAATATTTTAAATCTTAATGGAGGTAATGGGGTAATGGAAGAGTGATGAAAAAGAAAATATGTGGAATTGACAAAGCAGTCAGCTAACGCATTGATCAGAATAATAATTTTTTAAGGGATATGCATGTTAACTTGGATACAGGATTTCCCATACATACTGCAAAGAAAGATACAATGTCAAAGAATGACAAGATAAAATTAATCGGAAAACTAAGTACAAAATCTACTTGTGTTAGAGTTCATCTGTGAGAGTTACGGTGATAGGTGAGGGAGGTTAAAAAGAGCATTAATAAACTTACCTAAACTATCAATAAGTTCTAATTTCAATGTGCAAAAGTAAAACTCTTGCTTACAGCCTCTTCCCCTTAGAGGTCAAGGCATTTACTTCAAGAGTTCCCTGGCAGAACATTAAATTAAATTTTGCCAGAAGCAGAAAATTAAAAAAAAAAAAAAGCAAGATGTATGTTTTAATCTCATTCTTTATGACACTTTTCTTTTTATTCTCTAGTTTTGTTTTAAAAAATATTAAAATATTAAAATAAAATGTGAGTAAATGGGGCTCAATTCATTCAATTTTAAGCTTATTTTGAAATCTTACCAAAAATCTCCCTGTTAGGACCTAGCAGGAAAAATTTATCACTTTAGCCAATGTCATGAATCAGGCCCCAATTCCCCAGCATAATGGTCTATTGAACATGTTCAGTGACTGTAGCCCAGTCTCCAGACAGGTTTTAGAGTGCAATTAGGCTTCTAACTATTGCCATTATGCAGCAAGATGAAGTTCAATGATTTTATGGGCATCATAAATATTAGGCTTTTATGTGACTTTCCACAAAAATATCATCTGTCTCCAAACATAAATGTCACCTGTGGGCTACTAATTAAAGAGGTGAAATAATGCAGCTTCATTTCAAGACTTTTTCTGATGTCAACACTTCCAGAACATATGCAAACTAAAAATAGCTCATTCTGTCTCACAAACATTGCCAAACCAAAGTATTGTCATTTCAATACATCCTAGGCACAAATATTCAGGTTTTCAGTGCTATGGTTTATTACTTCTTAAAGAAAGATAAACAGATAATTATTTTACTCAGAAATATTTCTTCTTCCACTCGTCAATATGTAATTAAAGTAAATGCTCTTTGCCTTTCTATGGTATAAAAATGCTGATAAAGCTTCTCTGACCCAAACCAGGATTTGCATTCTCAGGAATGAACCAAATCTTTCAAACAGCTGTAATGAAGATGAAGTCTTCACAGGAAAGTATTTCCAGTGCTGGGCTTATGGCCTGTAGATGAACCATGTACGTGCCCTGCAAAGGCATGACCTTACTTTCTTCTCAGCCCATCCTTTTTATGCCCCTTTATATGAGAGGTCTTCCTAGAGCTATAAAAATGTGGGAAGCTGGTGGCCTACCCTCTCATCTCTATGTAGCTGCTCAATGCACAGTTTCTACTCCAAAATTTAAAAAACAAAATAGAAAGTGATAGCATATAAAATTTTTAAGTCTATGAAGGCTGCTGCATTGTCAAGTGCCTCCCACATTATACATAAAACTATTAATATCAGCCTCAGAAAGTCTTTGGGAGCAGCATGTCTTGTTGGTTTGAAATCCAAAACTGAAGCAGCCATTTTCTTGAGCTATTTTTCTAAAATATTTGTGCTTAACACTGGTCTGTGTGTAAACTCTCCTTATGAATAGACAGAGTCCAACTCTTTTTCCAGTATGAATAGGCTCACTCTGCAACAAGAATTCTACACTGAAAAAAATATTTGAGTTATAGATTGGCCTTCTTTTCAGGTATTATCACACCTTAATAACATGACATTAAGAAGCTATGGGATCCAGGGAACTACAGGCCTGTCAGCCTGACCTCAGTGCCAGGGAATATAAAGAGGTGGCTACATCTTGAGAGACACCAAGCACAGGAAGACTAGGGGATGAGTCTAGTCTTCAGCCAGGACAGACTCGCGAAAGGCAAGTCCTGCTTTACTGACCTGATAACCTTCAGTGACAAGGTGACCCACTTAGTGGATGAAGGAAGGGCTGCGGATGTTGCCTACTGGGAATTAAGCCAAGACTTTGATACTGTTTCCCACAGCTTTCTCCTGGAGAAACTGGCTGCTCATAGCTTGGATACAAGCAGTAGCTCCTGGCTGGATGGCCAAGGGCAAAGTGGTGGTGAATGGAGTTAAATCCAGCTGGTAGATATCACAAATTATGTTCTCCAGGGCTCAGCAGTGGGGTCAGTTCTGTTTGATATTGTTTCATATTTAATAACGATCTAGAGAAAAGGATCAAGTTGAGTGGGAGTGTTGATCTGCTGGAAGGCAGGAAGACTCTACAGAGATATCTCAACAAGTTGAATAGGTGGCTCAAGACCAATTGGATGAGGTTCAACAAAGCCAAGTGCCAGGTTCTGCCCTTGGGTCAAAATAAGGCCTGGGGAGGAATTGCTGGAAAGTGGCCCAGTAGGAAAGGACCTGGAGGGGCTGGTCAACAGCTGGTTGAGCATGAGCCATCAGCATGTGACCAGGAGGTCAAGAAGGCCAGGGGCATCCTGTCCTGTATCAGCAACAGGGTGGCCAGCAGCACCACAGCAGGGATTGTACTCAGCACTGGGGAGGCCACATCTCAAATCCTGTGCTCAGTTCTGGGCTCATCACTGCAAGACAGACATTGAGGTGCTGGAGTGTGCCAGAGGACAGCAGAGTTGGTGAAGGGTTGGGAGCACAAGTCCTGTGAGAAGCATTTGGGGGAGGTGGGGTTGTTTAGCCTAGAGAAACAGAGGCTCAGGGGAGACCATTAATGTTCTCTACAACTGCATGAAGGAGGCTGTACCCAGGTTGAGATCAGTCCTTTCTCCCAAGTAACAAGCAATAGGACAAGAAGAAAAGGCCTCAAGTTGCATCAAGGGAGTTTAGATTGGATATTGGGAAAAATTTCTTAACTGAAAGAAGAAGGCTGCCCAGGGAAGTGGTTGGGTCACCATCACTGGAGGTATTTAAAAGGCAAGTAGATGTGGCATTTAGGGACATGGTTTAGTAGTGGACTTGGCAGTGTCATGTTAACTGTTGGATTCCATAATCTTAAAGGTCTTTTCCAACTTAAATAACTCTATGATTCTGTGATAACAATAGAAACCTGCAGGTTTCTTAAACAAAATCACTTGCACACAGTACTCATTATATACTTACATCACTGTTTTCGACTTCTTTATCATTAATGACAAATCTGAAAGTAGAATCTGGAGATAAGCTTTCAGCCTGAATCCAGAAACGAACTTCTCCTTTATCAAGAACCTCATAAGCTAACTCTGATTTCAGTGGTATTGCTACAAAAAGAAAATAATCAAAAATCAGTAGTTCATGAAACCTTGTGAGAAATAGGAATATCATAGTAAATACTAGCAATTCCCTATTATTTATGGATTTCTGGGTATAAAAATAAACACAGGGAAAAGTCCACTAATGCAGTCTTTGGCTGATTTTTAAATTAATTTCTCAAAGGGAGAAGAGAATGTACATCTTACTGTTTGTACATTGTGTAAAGATTTTGCTAGTAACAATCTATAATGTATTGTCAAAGTTAAACTTGAGACATTTAGGAACGATGATCTTATTTGATGTCAATTAATATTCTTCTAAAGAAAGTAAAAGATGAGGAAGCAATGTGTTCCATGCTCAGTGAAACTGCCATGAAAAATGAAGTTGCCATTGTCTCAGGAAGAATCTTTCTGGAACTCCAGTCATTAGTATGTAATTACATTCCTTCTGGAAGTGTCTAATAGATTCAGATCTTCAACTTACTTGGATTCTTTATTTCATAGCTTAATGCCATCAAACGTTCAAGCTCTGAAAATAAGAAAAATGTTCACGTTTTAATTTATTCCAAAAAATATAGACAGCAAATGGGTGTCGATGGAAATAAATATCAGCATCAGCAAAGTTATCTCCTTGAAGCTTGTATATGAATACACAACTCTTTAAAAAACAACTAAAGAAAAAGATTTAGGAAACTTAACTTCTTATACATGGATTTAGCAAATGTTCCTACTGCATGCATTTTAGTACACATTCTCTTATGCAAGGGAATCTAAACAAAGGCCAAAAACTATTTTATACTTTAAAAATAGCAATATAAAAGGAAGATTGGAAACCACAGCTTCTAAGCAGTGTATAAGGTTCCTTTATGCCCTGACTTTCTTTCTCAGACTGCTCCTGAAAATTTGGTTTTATTGTGTCAGGAAAAAAAATTGAGTGCAGGTTAGTCTGAAATCAGTACAGAAAGTTTTAGTTAATGCACCAAATCCTCATGAAGGCTGTGTGAGAGTCTTGAATTTAGCTTTTTAGATTTTCATACTAATCCTATTTATCATAGTCATTACCAATAAAGATTTGGAAAATTAACATTACTGTCAATTCCAAATTTGCAGATAATGTAAAGACCAGAGAAAATTAGCATGGATTTATGACATCATAGAGGATTTAGCAAAATCACAGGAGAAGTTATAGCTTTTGAGAGAGTAAATGGGCAGTAAAATTAGGGTTTTCCGTGTTAAGATGAAAAATCTGATACTTGTGCAGGGATCCAGTGTAAACAAAATTGTAATTTTCAGTGATATATGATCAGAAAAGACTTAGGGGAAGTATGGGATGGGAAACAGCTTCAGTGCTTTATTAAAAAAAATTAAAATTCAAAGCTAGAGCAGATGATGACAAGATCTACAGAAAGATTTCAGAGTGATGCTTCAAAACTTAGCTAAAGGGCAGTGCTCATGATAATGGCTCATAAGTCTTCCATGTCCTGGAGAACTTTTTTTTCCCCTTGAACATGGATTTCTTCTCAACACCTATTTGGAAAGGGTGGTTTGACATGTTTCTTACTGTGATTCCTTAAATGGCTTAGAGAGTTGAGAAGCAGAGGGATTTTAATACTTGGGGAACTGGGCAGAGCAATTACAGCTGAGAACTGGGAAAGCAGCAAATTTTTATCTTTGTTTTTTATGTCAGCATTTCTCAATGATAGAACAAAGTGAGACTGAAGCAAATTAATTGTGAATCCAATGGAAAAAAAATAGGTACAATGAAATAAAGCAAAACTAATAGATATGCAAGCTTAATGATAATTTGACCCAATAATTTAGACCTTGTTAAAGCATCACCATTTTTCTCACTTATTTCCTGCATCTCAGTTATGAGAAACTGCATCTAGAGCCTCAAGCACAACTGAAAGTATAAGGGATATTTACAAACATCATTATAATCCCAGCATAACGAAGACAATTCTAATTTGCCATATTTTTTATCTTTATCTAGAAAATGTTGCCTGAAGATACCCCAACTTTCATTATTATGATAATCAGAAAAATAAGTAATCACACAAAGCCTGTTGAGGGTTCTTTTTTGTTTTTCTTTAATGCATAGGAAATAATGTGAGAGTTGTAGGGTTCTATTCTGTTTTTTCCTGGGGCAATTTTTAGTGCAGTTGAGGTGATATAGTGAAGAGAGATTTGAAATTGTAAGGACCTTACCTTGATCATCCATAACAAAGCTGGAGGAAATCCCATCTGTGTCACTAACTGAGATAGAGTAAGTTCCCAAGTCTGATTTATCAGGATTTTTGAAGTACAGCTTAGAACTAAAAACACCAATTAAAAATAATACCATTAGCTGTGTATCACAATTTTAACATGACTTACTGATTTCCTTTGGTAGATTGGCATGACTTACTGATTTCCTTCTGTTTCAATCTTAAACTTATGAGAATCATCAATCTCCTCATAAGATTTACCCCATGCAAAATGAGATGCATCTGTTGCTTCTTTGCAGTCAAAAGCCAGGTAAATATTACCCTCATCATCCACACCTGAATAGATCTCTTTTGTTCCTGAAAAATAGGAATCAACTCTTATGTCAAGGCTGCATTTTCCTGCCAAGGTGCAATTCATAAATTACTAAAACCCAGATTTTTTGTCCTAAAAGATACTGATTTTATTAGCAGATCTGAAAGCAGGTTTATGTCATATGCTGGCTCAGCATTACATGCTATTAAGTTTCTTACTCTACATGCAAGAAATGAATGATAATATTAATAAATGCTTATTGAGAAATAAATGACTAAGATATAACTGAATATGAGAAGACATGAATGTTAAACCAATTTTATTATCATTCCTGAAGTTTTAATAATGTGTTTCACAACAAATAGCACCTCTGTTAGAATAAAAACCAGAACAATTGATTATCAAATAACTCCTGAACTAAGTAAAGGAAAAAAATTCTAATCGCTGTCTCCATATCCACATGATTGAAGTTTTAAGGCTAAGAGATTCTTAATTCTTTAAATACTTATATGTGATATAATATCAAATTAGGTTGATGAAATGCAATTCCAATCATTTTAGAAACAGAGGAGATTAAACAGTTCATTTTACCTGGCCGTTCCTCAACAAGCACTGGTTCAGATATTTCAGATGACTTGCCTACCCCAGCATCATTCACTGCACGAACTTTGAAAACATAGGTATGACCCTCATGTAAATCAGTGACCTTAAACAAGATAAAGGGCAAAGCCAATTTAAAAAAACAACCTCAACTATTTTGTTTACTCATATGAAGATATTAGCAGAAGCTGAAGTTCAAATGCATATCTTTTTTATACTCAATCAGAACTTCTAGTACTCAGTTTTATATTAATATTATTCAATGAAAACATTACCTTAAAGTAGCGCTTTGAAGTAGGTTTCTCATTAGCAGTGATCCAGTCTTCTGTATCCACTTCTTTATAGTCCACTAAATACCCAGTAATAGGGCTTTTGCCTTCATACACAGGAGCTTTCCACAGAAGAACTAGTGATGTATTTCTAACTTCACATATCATGAGATCATAGGCAGGACCTAAAATATTTCAGATATTGGAAATTCACTTCAACATAATAAAGTTTTGCAAGCTGCTCCAGTAAAGGCTGAAATGTATCACTATAATTTTGATTGTATCTGCTTTCAAAAATCTCATCCTTTACAATACACTTGGTACAGGTGATATTTAGGCCATTTCCCCCTCATGGCTATGTACAGCAATACCTGCCTCAATCAGTGAGTGACATTAGTATTCTGAAGCATACTTGCTTAGCTAGATCTCAGTAACTCTATTTTAAGGTTAAGCTAATCATGTGGAAAATCCATGCAGTTTAAGATTTTCCAACAAGAAAGAGAGGCTTCTTGTCTATTATTTAACTCACCAGCCTCACATCAAAGTTTCTTCACTGAGCCTGATTCAGGTTCATAATTTAACATCAGGTTTTTTACCTTTTCATTACTATACATGAGCCATGATCTTTCAAAGTAATCCCAAATCCAGTGGCACCAAGGGACTTTGGATCAGACTTCTTGTTCCCTGACATAAGAATTTTTATTGTGAAGTGGACAGCTGAGAGGAACTTCTCAGGATGAATGATATCTGTTAGAAGAAATATTTAAACCAAAAATATCCTGATACTCTACAAATAAGTGAGAGCTTATGTTTGCAACTACCAGGTTATGTTCCTACTATACTTTCCTTCTCCTTCACCTACCTGTTGAAGTGCCATTCAGTCTAACTAATAGCAGTTATTTTTACTATACTCTTGATATTTATTTACACTAGCAAATAAATAAAAATGTAAAGGCATAATTATATAAGTTTCCTACCATGGTCAAGTTATATTGCTTTTTTCTTGTGCTTAAGATCTAGAAAGCTGAAGATTTAAGAATTAACTTGAGACTTAAGGATTTCCTCAGTTTTCAAGATACTAATTTTCCCTACAACACATCTTACCATTTAAAATAATCACAAAAAAAGGAATAGAAAGCCTTACAAATAAATCTAATTGCCATTCCAGCCTACATGATTTTAACCAATGATGAATGAACATAAAATTTGTAAAGGACGAAATTCAGCAAATACATTGGGGGAAAGAAAAAAAATTAGAAAAGTTTTTCTCCAAAGTGGATAAACACATTTCAGAAAATAAACATATTAAATACCTGTTTCAGACCTTATAAGGATAAATATTAGTTTTCTCATGGAAAGAATGCCATTTTCAAGGAACCTAAAGTATTCCCTCAGAGTTCTTTAAAAATCCCAATCTGAATGTCCATATATCCACAAATAATTAAAAATACATTGACAAATGGACCTGGTAGAAATCTAGAGAGTAGAAGGAAAAGTGTAATGAAGTATATTCTATTCTGAGGAGTCTGAGACCCCAGACACTTTATTTAAAGCAATGTAAGATAATCCATTAACTATCATTACTAAGACACAGAAACTCACAGAGACACCTAAGACTGAAGTTCTGTGGAAGGATGAAATAATTATGGACTCTGGGAAAAGAATCCATCACTTATGCTGGAAATCCTGCAAAAGGTTTTGGCCTTTCTAAGGAAACCTTCCTTCCATATCAAAAGGTGGAAGAATATTTTGCTGACACTGGGAATATATTGCAGTCACATTGCACTAATCCTCAGTACCTTTAGTAAGTCTGGGAAGAGGGTCAGGCTCTTTTTCCCAGTCTTCATTATTTATTTTCATTATTGCTGAACCATTGTTTAAAAATATATTGTGAAAAAGGCTTGTGAAATATTTAACAGGTTCAGAGATTTGAGGGTTTTTGCAGGGTGGGCAATGTTCTTTGCTTGTAGTGGGTTTTTTTAAGCAGGAGGAAAGCAATACTGTCTATTCAACTCATAGCATAATGAGAACAGTGTAATCACCCAAACACTAAAAGGTCAGATTGTTCATTATGGAAATTTCACTCTTTCCATTTCCTTAAAATACATTTCATTTCATTTCATTTCATTTCATTTCATTTCATTTCATTTCATTTCATTTCATTTCTTTTCTTTATCTGTCATTTAAAATGAAGGATAATTTTCACTTCTTTACACACTGCATAATTTCAATTTTGTTTTGAAAAAACTGTAGAGAGCATAAATTGTAGCTAATTCCTTTAAAAAAAATAATTGTTCAAATGATGATCCATTTACACTAAATATCACAAGATTATAAGAAAATATAATTAAAGTGAGTAAAGGTCAGGAGATTAACCCTTTTGCTATTGACATTTTGGTCATGTCATTAAATCCATTTGGTAAGATTTTTGAATTCTGAAGTATTTACCTAGAAAACATAAAGACAAACACCTTTTCAGCAAAGAATATGGGCATATAAAGGAAGTACTTGGAACTTAACAGTGTTGTTTTTGTTTTAGAGGGCAAAAAGAGAGGGATTTGTAAGCAGGCAAATGACCTGCAGAAATTAGAGTTACAGGTGCTCTACTCAGCATTGAAAAATACTTATTTGGAATAGGGTTTCCAGTTTGTGCACTGCTGCTACCACTGTAGGTCTGTTAGCACATTTTTCTAACACCTGGCTAATAATAATCTCTCAGGTAACATCTAGGTACAATCCAGGGGAAACACACTTACATGGGCACACTATAGGAGAATATAAGACTAGCTGTGCCACTTGTCCCTACATCAAGAAACAGAAGAAACAGACCCCTCTCATGTGTTATTTATGACTAACTAAGCTAATGTAGTTTTGAAATCTGAAACTCCAGGAATATCCTTAACAGCCTGCATTTTTGGTGCAGAGATATTGTGCAGGTGGTGAGTGTGAGGTGGAGCTTGTAGGGCTTGAAGAGGTGATAGAGATACAAGCATAGACTGAAGGCTCATAGACTGAGCTGGTGAGAGCAGGGAATGAAAAGGACACTCAACATGCTAAGAAAAGGTCATCTGTTCCCCAATAAAGAGACGTCATCATTAGAGTTGTGGTGGTAACGTTTAACAGATTTCAGAAGCAAGGGCAATCTCAACAGGAACTATGGAAGAAATTAAGCAAAATATAACCTGCAGAGTTTGGCTGGAACTCCGTGGCTGTGTTTTAATGACTTTGAGATTCATGCAGAACTAATATACTTACCAGGTTCTGGCATAGTCCAGGCTTTACACTTAAAATGCTCACTGGGATCTGAAGGTTGACCTATTCCAACCAGATTTGCAGCAGCAACTTTGAATTCATAGAAGGCATCTTCAGTCAAATCCTCTACCTTTTTTCATTTGAGAAAACAATTCAATATATCAAAAGCCATTGTTTACATTCATTTAATAAATACTTGGATATAAACATTAGTTAATTGATTATCAGGCCTTAGTGCTGTGTGGAAGAGTAATTTGAAGACTTTACTCTTAAACCAAACACACTGGCGAGTTCCATATTATATGTCCACGTTTCAGTCACATAATCCTCTCAATAACAGCACACATATTTTGGCATGAAAAGTTGCAAGAGTTCAGAGCAAAGATTCAAGGAGCCCAGTCGATGAATGACCACTAGCAGGTACTTACAGGTGAGTGTTCTAAAATTAAATATCTTCTTGCATTGCTTGTGAATGGCTGTTCAGAAGCCATTCACTTAAGCAAGAGTTAATTTTGTGTTTTGCTTAAAAAGGTCACAAAGGACTGATCTAGGAAGAAAAGGAAATTATAGGAAAATAAAAGAAAAAACAATCCAATTAGTTCCACAATGTTCTGGTGTAACTCCAGGAAAGAGCCTCTCAGTAGTATTTTGTGACTTGTATGAATCTTTCTCTTGATGTTACCTACCACTACAAAGTGATGTTACATTACCACTACTGGTAATAGGATGAGCAGAATCCATAATAATCCTCTGCAAACATCCCTGGTAAATTAACTCTGATTCATCTAATGAGCCCATCCCCACAGCAGCATCTCAGATTTTGAGATCAAAGTAGAGAACTAAAAGGCATGAATGTCTTGACACCCAGAACACCTCACGGCAGCAGCCCTCTTCCATCCTTCTTCTTCCAGAACACCTAAATACAAAAAACCAAGTCTTCTGCACCTGATTCTTCTAAATAATTTTCCTGCAATTATATTTAACCATATGTGTCAAGAGAGACAGCTAAGAGTGGTACTCCTAGTGGAGATGCCAAAGAGTTTTAGATTTTCATGAATAAATAGTTGTCTTTGAAAATGTGAGATAAAAAAGGATTTTGGTGTGATTTTTTTAATGATAAAAAATATGTGATGGTAACAAACATATGGGGTGTCATCAAATACAAGACCAAAGCAAACAAGGTAACACAGAAAAGTCAGGCACTAAAATAATTTAGACATACTTTCCTGAAGACAAGGAGCTATATAGTTTGACCCAAAAGATGGAAAAATAGATCAGTCTGTAAAAATGACTTTGAAATCCCAGGTTATTAAGGGAAAGCATATTTGTGGGGCTCCTATAGAATTATTTTATCAGAGAAGATTAAACCTTTAGTGATTTCCCAGTGCTGTACTGAATATCTCAGGCATTCTCTGTTTGCAATATGTCATAAAATATTCTGTGCTACTAAAAGCTGTCTTGGTTTTGTTTACCATCAGTATTTCACATTCTAGCCATTCAAACTAATGTACAAAGAAGCACCTTTAGAAACAAATACAGTTACTGGCAGGACTGACACTTAAATACCTAGTTAAATTCCCAGTGGTAAGCCATAATTTACATTACTCATTTGTTTACAAATGCATTAAAAAAAATATATATGGAAAGCATTGTTTAGTATTGCCCTTTCATGCCTATCCTACCTGTTCTTTTTTATTTCTCACCATCCATGGTCGATCAGCTGTGTCAGAGATGCCACTCATAGAATCAGTCACAAGCACACATGCATCTGAGTATTGCTTCCTGCCTTCTGCGCATGCAACATCCTTCCTCAGCTCATCTGCATTATTATCTTCTACTTAAGTGTCAAATACCTGCAAGACTTACTTCTGTCCTAAGGTTTACAGGAAATTTGCTGACTTGCAGAAGTAAAATTTTAAGTCTTTGTGAGTAAAATCTGCTTGTTTAACTTAATTTAAAAAGCATCGCATTGATTGATTACTTGCTATATCCTATCTCTCTGACTTTTCTCCATGGAAGTTCACATCCAAATTTCCCTATTTTAAGAAACATTACATGAGTTGCAGGTGCAAGCAGAAGTAATTTATTTCAAAACTGTACTCTGTGAAGGAGGTGACGAGACATAATGCTGAGTTCACTAATAAACATGCTTTTTCAGCTGAAGGCAGATTTTGAGAGTAAGAACAGAGACAGTTATATTTTTTCTCAACTCATCTCCATCTTTTTTGCAAGTCCTCAGTCCTACAGAGAGCAGTTATCTGTCCTGCTAAATGCTTCCATCCTTTCTCTGTATGTTGTTACAGTGGTGATGTATACAGTGATCATTAACGAAAATAGCTTGGGGAACACTTTATAGCTCATTCCTCTTATTCCTTGTGAAAAATGTGCTTCACACTTTTCCCTCCAAAATTTACTTATCTCAGTGCTCTTATTTGTATTAGAATTTCATAGTAGGGGATGGCAATGATCTTTTACCCAGATGTAACACTGCTGCACTCCGAATGGAAGTGCCTAGTTTTGTTGAAGTAATTATTTAAAGAATTTCTCTGTTAAAAAAAGCCAAAGAAAAAAATTCAACTACAAGAATATAATGAGCAGAAAATACTAACCGTATAAATTGTCCGGGTGATAAGGGAAGAGTTGACTTCATGCCAGTTTTGATGGTTAGCTTCCCTTTTATCTATATAATAACCAAGGATTGGTGAGCCTCCACTGTATCTTGGTGCTTTCCAGCCAAGGGTCATTGAATGTCCATCACAGTTCAGAAGAGTGATACCATGAGGATATGAAGGACAAGCTACAAGGAAATAAGCAACCTGAGAGTTAGGACAGAGTCTAAAGCACTGCAGTGTAGAAGCTGCTTAGCATTTTTGATATTGCTTCTGTTTTCTGCAGCATACTGCTCTCAGCTGCACAATGAGAGCAAAGTAGTTGCTAACCAACATTCATTTTATGACCAGTCATAAACATGGAAGGTTTTAAAACATCTGCCTAATGTTTTGCCCTCTCAGAAGGTAGCAAGGAAGAACAGATGATCTTTAGATAATGCCAGTGTCTCCAAACCAAAAATTATGCTAAAATATTTAAATAGGTCAGAAAACCTCTTCCTAGGAAGAAAAAAAAAAGCTGCTCAAGTCATTATGGAATACAGTAAAAATCATCCAGTAAAAAAAGAAAAAAGTCTATAAACTTGAATGAAATTAAGTCCTGCGACTGACTGATCTATGGCCACCACAGTTTTCCTGTACTGTCCTGATATTATATGCTTTATTCAGACTGTGACTGCTTTTTTGACCCAGAAAGAAGAAATTTAGATTTTCAGTAAGTTAACTTTTCTGCCTTTGTTGAGGCAGAACAGTAATGTCCTTCATGAGGTTCCTTGCATGGGTTTACTCCCTTCTGTAGCAGAAGCAGAAATGTCACCAAGGCACCTTCTTAGAGATGAATAAAACCCTTTTTCTGAGCTTTTTAATCCCCTCCTACTGGCAAGCACCCCTTGTAGCAAGTAGTTTTGCATTTGTCATCCATACTTGAAAGTCTGCTCAAAGATAGCCCTTTCTTGACACTGGAGTGCTTCAATCAATACAGCTAAACACCTGACCCTAAAGCTGATCTGATACCTTCAGTTGAATTACCAGTATAACTTGAGAGAATGTAACTTACCTCATTCAGAAGAGAATACAGTAGTACAGTCCCTGATCTTGTAGCTGTACTGGTGGTCACCATGAAAACCAGTAGCAATCAGCAGAGCTGCCCTTTCATACTTTTTTTTCAGATATGGTGCTATACTCAGAGGTCACAAAATGTGGCCTTCGTATTTACTGCCACTTCTTGGTAAATAAGAATGACTGTAGCAAATTTCTTTAAATAATCTTAAAGTAATACTACAGAAAGATTCTGGCCATGCTAATGCTAGGTCATCTATAAATAGCCCTGCTAAATTCCTGTAAAGGCTACAAAAATGGATAAAAGCTGTCCACATCCCATAAGTGTGTGTAAGATCCACGTGCTCTGTGTTTGATGATATACCCCATGCAACCCTCATCTCCAAAGCACACAGTGACAAATAGGTGCAAGTGCATTTACAACACTGTGGTGATAGATGTGCAAGTGTCCATGCACCACCTACCCATATGAGACACACTTCCTCCTAAAAAAGTCAAATAGAGTAACTTTGTCAGTAATATACAAATTTACTTTCTATTGACTACACTGAATTATAAATCTTTTAGAGCATTATTTCTCACAAATATGTCTACTGGTTTTCTCCAAGAGGTTGAAGGCACTCTGCTGGGGAAAACGTGCCCTATTTAAAATTTTTCAGTATGGAGCTGACACTGTCCCTTAATTCAAATTGAACCATGATAGCCTAGGCCTGTGTATTCTTTGTTGCAAATATTTATATAACCCTTCACTCAACATGTACCGTTCCCACTAACGGCTGCACGACTGACCTTACACAGAAATTTTGTTTGTGGGACACCAGAGGAGGTAGACTGTGCTCCAACCTGGAGCAAACAAAGGGGATTTTCTGTTTGGTTAAGTTACACAGTAATAAAGCTTACTGGAACTCTTCTAAATGGAGCAGACACTGTGCTTAAATGTTTCTGAGTGTCTAAGTCACTCAGAAACTAATTGTCTAACTTACTCAGTATTTATATTTCTTTGATATAGCCTAGGAGCAAAAGGCAATCTGGCCATTAAAGTTCATCTTATTCAATATTTCTAACAGTCATTATAAATAACTTTTTTTATAAAACAATGTCTTTTCTCTAGAACAGCCACATGCCAGAGAATAGACATCATTAACCCCATGTGCATGATATTATATTATTGTATATTATTGTAGTAAATCAGACCAAAGTTGGTGATTGCTGAAGACAGGTCACTCATTTGGGAAAGAAGAAGCTGAACTGCACAGAATCACACTTACTGAGGGCTGCCTGCACTGTTACAGCCTCTGACTCCTGCGAGTTCTCACTCAATCCTAAAGCATTCGCAGCTTTCACACGGAAGACATACTGCTCTCCAGTTTCCAAACCATGAACAACAAACCTGGGTTAAAAAAGACAGCATCACACATTAGTGTACATTTTACAGAAATCATTCTATGCTGTAACATGATATTGTTGTATCAATTAAAAAGCTCAACTTCATGAGTGCTTCACAAAGGAAAATATTTCCAAGAAGGAAACTGCAATAAAAGGCACGATGTAGTACAATATAAGTGGAAGGGACACTGTAGCAAAAATCACAATTCTCATCAGATTGTTAGTACTGATCTGGCAAGTGAAGTCAGATAAAATATATTATATTCCCTCTGAACTTTGTCTTGCTAAATACTAATCTATTCTGGGAAGGAACTGTATTTTTCACTGTAGCTTTATTGTCATTGTCAAAAATAGTTTTCAGTTTTGATCTGAGTTTCTTAGGTAATTACTGTACTAAATAAAATACTCAGAACTATGCTATTGCACTATATGATCAAGTATGAAGAAATAAAATGTTTTTTTCTTATTTTTGTGCTTTCTCAACCCCCTTTGACCAAGAATTAGTCTCTACTGTTTTTAATCATATTTCTTGACTACTTGAAAAAAGGACTCATCAGAATACAAATGTCAGCTAATGACTGACATAAAACACTAAACAGTTGCTTTTTATAGAAAATACAAACTAAAAATCTAATTTTTGTATTTGGTGATTGATTTCAATAAAAATAAATATGATTTTCACAGAGGAAATTGCTTGAAGAATCTTGTAATGAAGTTTGATATCTTCAGGAGGGAATAAGAAATCATCAGAAATTGAAACAGTGCTAGTGTCATGACAAAGGAATCAGAAACAGGGTCCACTGTTCTTTATCCAGAGATGTAACAGATCAGGGAGCTCTGATGTTTCTGGAATGGGACACTTGTCTTTCCTGCACAATAGTGTCAGCTGCCAAAGCACTTTTGTCACCATATTTATAGCAGAAATGGCCTGACCTTTTGCTCTGTTATTCATGGACTATGATAAAGCTTTAGAATTCTCCCTCCTTTCTCATACTCTTCCTCATTAGGTCTGTTTACCGCACAACATAACTCATACTTTAAAAGGGCGTATTTTGCACTTTCCTGTGTCCAAGACACTCAGAATAATGTCTCTAGAGTTTGCTTTTAAAACTCAAAGTCAGGGAATAGAAAAATATATTAAAAAAATCAAAAGGTGAGGAGAATGGCCCTGCAATTCAGAAATCTTGGCTCTGAGAGTCTGCAGACTGTTTTTCTTCCCATTCATTCAACATTCTCCTTCAATTATAATCCTATTGCTTAGCACATAAATTGTCTTCAAAATATCCTGCAGTTTTCAAACTTCCCAAAAAGACAGGAATGTTGTCAATACCTGTTATATTTAATAGGTTTATGGTTACTGGGTTCCCAGCGGTTTGATCCCACCACAGAATACTCAATGTAGTAGCCATATAAATCCTCTTCATGTTTTGGTTTATCCCATTGAACTACAACTGATGTTTTTGTATTCCTTGTGGCCACCACCTGACCAGGTGCAGATGGTAAAACTAAGAAAAAGAAATAAAACATATACATATTAAAAAATACATAAAAATAAAAGTTATTTGAACTAGATGAAACACTGTATAATTCGATCATATTTAATCACTACAGCTGTAACTATTCCTATCATGTTAATATTTTTATATGATATGCATTTTAATATATTTCTTTAAGTCTGCATACCTATATATATGTGTGTATACAAATATACTTTTTTCTATTTTTTTCTCAGAATGCTCTGTGAGGCTCCTTACCCATATGATTTTATACAGGTTTTATAATAGCCAATTATAGGACCACATATTTTCAAATATGAGTGTGGATAAAAGCATACAGACCTGAAAATCTTGACTCACTAATTTCTCTCTCAAATAAGAGGTTGATTTATAGCCTATGTCCCTTTAGCATTACTGTGCCAGTAAGAAATGAACATAAACTATAGAGATATGATATCATGAGGATTAAGAAATAGTCTTCCACTTAACTAATGACAGCCCCAATTCCAAAAATATGAGCTTTTCAGGATAACTTTAAGCATATATTTGAATGCCAAAAGTTTATCTAAAAGTAGCTAGATGAATGTCATAGAAGCATAGGAACACTGGTGGGAAGGGATCTCTGGGGATCACTTAGTCCCTCTAGCCCATCACTGAGAGTGGGATCCTCACCAACACTAAACCAGTGTGTCAGTCACAGATTTGTATGAGTCTTGAAACCTTCTGACAATGGAGATTTCACAGCTTACCTGCACAACCTTTTCCAGCACTGCACTCTTGCACCTTTCTCGTTAAAAGAGTATGCCTAGAATGAATTTACTAAGCTACAATTTTTGGCTCTTGCCTCTATTTGCCATTTGACAATGCTGAGAAGTTTGACACCATCATCTTTGTAAGTCTTCAAACTAAATAAACACCTCTCTAATCATTCATATACTCTAATCCCTCGATCATCTTGGTTGCCATACAGAGGACCTCTCCAATTTACAACAATCCCTGTTGACTAAGGAAGTCAAAACTGGGAAACAGCACTCCAGGACCAACCTCAACACCACCAAGTAAAAGAGGATAAAGCTTCCTCCAATCTGTTGACTATAGCTCTCTCAATGTACTGTAGTATGCAGTTTACTTTACATGCAAAGAAAGTTCATTGTCAGTTTACACTGATCTAAACAGATGAATGTGCATAAAAAGAACCAGAAATATTGAGATCCAAATGGAAAAAAAAAATCTTAGTAAGAACCAGCACAGAGTCTGTACACTATAAACTATCTGTCTGAGCTTTCACAATGCAAGAAATAAAGCAAGGTCTCAGCCTAACATATCAGGTTAAGACAAGCACCCAGTACTCGCCTTTTGAAGATATTTTAGTTTCCTCAGATTGATACTGCAGAGAACTGCATGCATCATGAAACAAAAGAAAGGCAGCATGTCTTCCACTTAGTCTTTCAATATTAAAAAAAAAAATACTTAAATACTTTATGCAATAAACTTGTAAGATCAAATGGATTCAGTCTGATAAATGTACCTACATTTAGGCTTTTATGTGTGTCTACAAGCACATATTCTTGAGCTGCCTCTGTAGTCAAAGAGCTAGGGCTTGACTCAGTTACACAAATAATTTAGGGCCATTTTGGACCATCTGTCACTTCTTCATGGAGTTGTCAGACATGACTCGGGAGATAGTACCTACAGTCCTCTGGAATGGCAAACTGAAAGCATTTGAAAAAGATGTCACTTTGGCCAGTTAAACTGAGCCTTCCATCAGTGCTTGGTAGGGTCCTGAAAATTATTCATCTCACCCCAAAACAGACACGGTACAGCTGGGTGATGTCGGGCAACTTATGACAACATCAGCCAGCTTATATTCCAGGCTCCAGTTGCCACAGTCAGAGCAGAAGCATCTACTGCACCTGTAGATACCTACATGGAAACACCTAAATTGAGATTTTAACCACAAACTGAATATTCCTTTACCACTCAATTAAATTGCATGATTTTAAGTATCATTTAGGATGGCCTAGGATGTCCCAACCATTCTTTAGTTTCTGCTCATAAGGTACCAACAGTCACTGTGTAATGATTTCTGTCCCCATGAAGGTGTCCCTGTCACCCTTAAGAATATCAAATGACACTAAGTGCTGGCAACTAAAAGGAGCCAAGTGTTTCTGATATATTTTAGCTCAGGTAGCAAACTCTGTCTCTGAAAATAGTGCTGAAATTTCTCTTTAAAATAGATTCTTCTGCATTGTGCCTAATTTAAAGCTGTGAGTCATGCAGAAGGTGTTGTGTTAACCCCTAAGGGATAGCTTATTTTCTGTACTAAGTGCAATAAATACAATGTTTTTCTTCCCTACCTTGGGGAATGTTGAACAGTTTAAATAATTTATATGCATTAATGAGACATCAAATCAAGAATATATGAAAGCAAAAAAGGCTTTTCTTTGTCATGTAGTCACAGATCAAGCTGAAAGTATGGATTATATTTTTAACTGTGGTATATCAGATACTGTAAGTATTTTATATATTACTAGAAAGTGCACTAGTAAGATATGTGCACTTAAGGTGACAGTAATTAATACATCAAGCTGTTGTGTGTGGCTTCTGTAAAACTGCAAAAACAAAACAAATATTTCAAAAACAAGATTAATAGCCACTCCCTAAATTTTCATTTGTGTTTTTGAATGTGACCCCAAGATAGACACTTCATTTTCATTTGGAAAATCACCACTGAATATGTAGTTGTATCTTTCCCTGAAGTCTGCTCATCTGTATGACAGAGGAATCATGCACTAGCAGCAATTTGCAACTCAGAATACTAAGAAAGAAATGAAAGGTTACCTTATCTAGATGAAACTGTAGGGAATAAGGTAGTATATAATTACCTGAGCCAGCAAATATAATTATCAAAGTTAGTGATTAACCTATTTTTTGATGTCACATTAATAGAACACTAAAGAGCGAATAACTAAAAATAATTATACTGATTATTGTTTTCAGTAGCAAGGCTTGTGATCACTAGGAAAATTCAGGGAAGTCTCTAAAATTTAGCATCTTGGCTTTTTTAAATCCTTCACAGAACTGAACACAAATAAAGTCAACTACTATTATTATAGTTATACTCTAATGAGAGTTGTCCATTTCCAGTTTGCAAAATATCTATTATTTTTAATATTAATGTCTTGCAATTAATACCTTACCAATAGTATCTTGTGGTTGAATAGGTTCTGTGATTTCAGATGGATCACTGATGCCATTTTTATTTGCTGACAACACTCGGAAAACATATGGTTTTCCTTCTGCAAGGTCAAACACTGCATAGCGAGGAGATTTTACTGCAACCTGTGCATTGACTCTTTGCCAACTTCCACTGCCAACCATGGACTACAAAAAACAACAAAAAAGCCATGAATCATTTCTGTGAACTGTCAAAAATTGAACATATTGCTGTATTGCATCCTGTCATGAATTTATTTGAGAGCTATGAGAGAAGGATCACTCTCAAATGCCTGACTTAAACATATGCAAATTCTCATTGCTGCTGCATTCCATTACTCTACAAAAAGATCTGAATAGCTCACTGTCTCCTTGCCTGTCTCGACTTCAATACGTGCACACTTGTACATACAGCCAGCTTTCTTTCAGGGCTGTGACTGTCAACTGTGATTGGCCCCAAAGATTTACTTACATGTCCTGCAAAACTCACATGAACACCTAAAGGTTTGGAGTCAAACAAACAAGCCCTAATCCAAACTCTGTAGAAAGGTAGGGAGGGAAATGTCACTTTACTCACAACTTTATTTATTCCGTTGGGTAAGGTCATGTCCCCTAAAAGCATTCATCAAATAAAGTAATTACTTTTGTGTATTCTCAGTGCAGCAACTGAGCTTCTCATCATCACAACTGCACATGGAGGAGAGCCAGAAAATCGGTACTCTGAGAAAAGTCTGCTGTCCATTTGATTTCCCACATAAACTGTTTACTCTAACCAAAAATTAGTCATGGAATCTTTCAGAAATTTCAGTAAAACTCAAGTGCCTAATAAATAGATTGAAGAAAATTTCCTTGGCACGTAGATAGGTGCATAGAAATTATATGTTTATAAAATTTTGGAACATAAAGTCTGGGAGCAAAATCTGATAGACTGTGTGAATTTCTTAGAGGAGGAACAGTGTTTCATGGAAACTTGGAAACTACCCTTTATATAATGACACCTACAATAGACAAATAATAATAATAATAATGTAAACAGCTGGAGTCCATATATCAAAATCTTTCTCATAGGTACTAACCCACCTACGGTTCTCAACAAAAAAAAAAAAGAAATATTACATCAATTTTCTTCAGAATAAAAAGCTTTAAAATATGAAATAAATATTATTTTGCCATACATTTTACTTCTTGCCATAAAAAACATAAATTTCTTCTTTTCACAAAGAATCAGCATCGCATTTTGTTCTGCGGTTTGATTTGATTTATCTATCAAAAAAGTATTTCAGGAGAACATAGAAAATTAATTTCTTTTTATCTCTCTTGAAGGCTTTACAAATACATTTTTATTCTTCAGGATGGAATCTTCTTTATTTAAAACAAAATAGTTAGAAACTGTTGTAAATTAACAGATGACAGTGGAAAGCAAAAAACAAACATTCACCTGTGAATTGACTAAGCTGTTCACAGATACCAGTTATTTATGCAAAAATATTTTAGATTCAGGTATTAATTAGTACAACGAAGCTCTTTTTTCTAATAATAGCCTTTCTGTCCCTATTCTCACTTTCCTTCAGTACGTCTCATGTTTAAATGAGACATTTTTTCATCATTGTCATTTACTGTGTACTGTTTCTGGAGCTATATAAATTTATTTGTATAAAACAAGCAGATACTGTATCTTTTCTAATTCATTCTTAGAATGAAATCATCCAACCAGATGTAGGTGTCCATTCAATGGAAACCTCTGAGCTTTTTATTTGGGCTATTTCTGCATATTCTGGAACTAATAAGGTGTTTCCATGACAAGAGCTGGTTCAAAATCCTTACATCGATATTCCTGAAATGTATAGATAAGCAAAGAGATATGTAAGTGGGAATAAATGCAATAAAGGATTATATTTTATTACATAGAAAGAAAAACTAGATACTTATTTCTATGAAAATTTTCATTACTTCTTTGAATCATTACTTCTTTGAATCTTTGACAGAGTGGGAGAAATGGTCACACTTGTTGGAAAATTTAACCAGTGAGTGGTGTTCACTTTCTATCAATTTGTTCAACATCCAGCAAGTAATGATGATGAAGAGTGTAGAAATGGCCTATGGAGTTCTTTTGAAGTGGAGGGGTTTTTTGTCTGTCTGAGAGGGAAAAGACAAGCTGAGGGGCTGCAAAAAAACGAGTGACATGAACAGGACAGCTGGGGAATAAATTGTTGAGGGATGTGCAGAATTTTAGATGTGCAAAGACAAAAATTGGCATAGTAAGGGCCTGAGAAAAGGCTGTTACAATATTCATGGTGCAAATTGAACGTGTGGCAGTTTTATGAAGAGGTTTAGTGTTTGTGGACTGGTAAGAGGGGGCATGTGCTAGAGGCATAATTCATAAAAACTAAGTATAGCTTGACCTGAGTTTTAGAGGTCAGGTGTGAGGCCCATTTTACCTACGAGGAAAGCTTTGTAACAAGTTGCTCCAACCCAATATAATTTAGAAACATGGTTCAGGGAGAGATTTATCTAAATTTTATTCACTTAGGTGGATGAAGAACAAACTTCTCATACTGTGAACACTGAAGTCCCCTTTCAATTCAAAGAGAGGAGGAAGGCAGCCACAAAGAGTACCAGGGACCAGTGAACCTGAGACAGGCATCTGCCTCTTTGCTGACCTTACAGGGGATAAATTGGAAATGTCAGTGTATAGTAGATGCTGCCATTAGCCTGCATAAAGTGAGGATCAAATTATGAGTTACTGTTTATTCCTTGTTCTATCACAGAACAGAAACTTCCCTTTTTTACAGAGAGATTGAAAACTTACAATTGTGCCTATAGGATTGTGAAAACTATAGATGTTTCTTTTATTTATTTTCTTTTTTAACTGCTACATACATAATTATTTGTTCCCATTTCGACAGCAGTAAGCAAATAGCATAGGGGAGTACTTTTCCCTGGTCCTTGAATTTCAATGCTCATTAAAACTTGCAGTAAGACATTTGATTATCCATGCTTCTCTAATATCCCACTTCCAAATCCTGGAAGACCACAGTTTTATTGCCCATTCTGCAGATCTGAAAATGCTTTGAGTGTGACTGCCCACAGCAATGAAGCACCTTTCAACAGAACACCATTATACATTGCAGTACCTTCTCAATGAAATACGTCAGTGGCTCCCTGCCACGGGGAACAGGTGGATCCCAGCTGAGTACAACATATGTTTTGCTGATTTCTGAAGCATGTACATTGGTGGGAGGGCTTGGAATCTGAACATCCCCTGTAAGATTAATAAATGCAGCAAGTGTTAAACAGCAGATTAACTCCTGGGTCAGCATTCAGGGTACAGCTCATCTTTCTGATTCAACTTTGCAATGCTCAGCTATTAGGGGCTGTGATATCATCTGTGCAGTTCACCTGATCACTTCAATTAAATTTTGATAAATAAAACTTTAGTATTAATAGCTAGTTACTTACTCTTTCAGTAAAGGTCAAATGTGCTCCCTGAAACTCTTGTGCATTTGTCATACTTTTTTCTTTGATCACATTTTAATTACTTCAATCTCCTAGTAAAACCCTACTCACTATATACCAACATTTTTTGATCAAAGACAGAAGTCTAAAGACTTATTATGAGAAATTAGAATTTAAAAAAATAGCTGGAAGAGAAGTACAATCAGAAAAGAAGTTTTAAAACAAATAGAAAAGTGGGAAAAGGAGCAGAACCTATGAGCAATATATCCTATAACATAATGGCATTATCAGCTGTATAGTCTAAAGCATTTCTAAAATCTGTGAATCAGAGACACAAAAATATGTCACCAGCCCTCTGATGGCCCTACCACATAGTGTGGCCTGATCAAACCCCTCTCCCCACTCACTCTGCAGAGTCACCAGCAGTGTTAGAACCAACCTGCCTACCCTGGGCCAGCTCCTTTCATGGTCCTGCCCACTGACTGCAACATGAGCAAAAGCTGGTTCTGCTATCCAAGGGATTGCAATGGGGTAAAACAGCACCAGATGGGAGAGCGACCTGTGATAGTCCTGTGATGGACCTCTACACAGCCCTGAAGAAGCTTTGACTTGGTAGTAGGTCAGAAGTAGCAACTCAGCAGACAACTAAAAATTTTTTCTTTGTGGCTTGTGATAGAAAAAGAAAAAATCTTTGTTCTTTGAAGGTAAATTTTTCTACTTCTCAGGCTAAGAAAAGAGCATATATCCTCTAAATGTTTGTCTTTAAAAAAGACAAAAATATTTCAGTAGTAATCTCTAAATCATGGCAGTGATATTTTAAACTATTATATATATCTGTAGAATGAACCAGACTTAAAATTTACACTAATACTATTTCATCATATATAGTTACCAAATCAAAACCAAACCTTTTTTAAAGCAAACTGACATATCCAATGAAAATTTATTTCTCACAATGCTTTCTATATTTGATTTCCTACAAATCTATTTTTTTCTTTCAGAAAGATAGTATGAATCAGCTGAGTTTAAGATGAAATTGATGACATATAGTCAAGAAAATTAAAATAATCCTTCACAGCATTAAGACAAAAGGCTTCCAAGTGATTCCAGGTAACAAAATCTCAACATGTTTTCTTTCATTCTTGAAAAACCAAAAGCTTCCATACTTTGTAATGATATAACACGGCAGTAGAGAATGGTTGCCAGAATGGGATATCAGCCTGCACTAAAAAGGAAAACCACCTGTGATCTGTGAGATTGCTCTTTCAGAAATAGTCTCCAATCTTGCAGATGAAAGTAGTGATTTACATAAAAAAATATATTTCAATATTTATACTCTATTAAATATGAATATTCATGTGACAAAAATCCAAATATCATTATTTATGACTATTCCAGAGTGGCCATTTACTGGACCTGATCATTCTAAGGCAATACTGAGAGCAGAAGAATGATCTGTGAAGCCAAAGAAGACAATTACAATCTGATATTGTGATGTGCCTCTGATCCTGTAATACCCATATCAATTAATTTAGGGTACTATTATAAAAATAGAGAAACTTCATCTGTCCTGTCCATGCTCCAGGAAAGCCATTTAATGTCTGATTCTCCTTCAAGCTACATTTGTTCTCAGACACTTTTTTTTTTAATTTTGATCCAATGTAGTTAATAATTTTAACAGTTTAAGTGTAAAGAAAGTCATTATTCAAGTATAAAAGACAAATCATTCCATAGAGAAACAACCAAAACCAGAAAAAATTCAAACTTTGTCTCAAAAGTTGCCAGGGATCTCTCCAATTCTCCTGAAGAAAAACACTATTTAGTCTATACTTTTAACCTTAAGAATAACCTCCGTATTCAGGTAGATATATATTATTTAAAGAATTGAGATGGATTGTGCAAGTTTTTATGAGAATGGCAATAACTTGCTCAAATAGTCAAAATCAGTTTAAAAACTATACTTAGCTCCCAGAAAGCTAAGTATGAAAGAGAGGAAATATGAGCAATCAAATGCCCAATCAAATGGGCATTTAAATGTTCAGCCATTTAAGTCAGCTTAGCACTAATAAAAGCAAAAAAGTGACAAAATGCTGTTGACATATAAAAGTTTTGCTGTTGAGAGTGTGATGTTCTCTATCTTTTTAGACATCACTCCTCTCTTGTGTTCTTTCAACTTTGCAAGTCATAATGTGGATGTATTTCTTAATATCACTTTATCACTACATGGATTTCTTTTCAAGTTATGTTTCTAGCTATGATGCAAAATTCCTGGTGAATAAGCAGATGTAGTGAAATTGCAGAAATTCTACATACCTTCAAGGTCATCCTTACTGATCACAATCTTTCTCCCTTCATCCACATGAACAACTGTTAATCAAAATATTCAATTAGTTTCTCAAACTAGTTCAATATATTTACAAACTTTGCAAATTATTGTTTTTCATGTGTTCAAAAGCCTGTATACCTCTGTTTCTATAATTTTGTTATTAAATCTTTCCCCAGATAGAGTCAACTTGAAGTCATATACTGGTTTTTTCACTTTCATAGGAAAGCAGGGCATGATAGGACAGTACTATTCAAAGATGTGCTAAATAGCAAGATTCTTAGTCACAGTAGATGAATTTGAGGCAGATTAGTAATCAATTGTGTCATGAAGTTCACTTTTTTTGTAGGAATTAATCATAAAGCACACACACATACATAAAACACATGTAAAGGAAATCTGAGCATATTCAGCTCAGATTTTACAGGCAACACTGGGGCAGTGCTTTAAGGTATTCATAATTACTTTAATTCCCCTCTGACCAAAAGGAGCACATGAAACAGAAGATGTGCAAGTACCTGATATACAGAATCTGCACAGGGGTTTAGGACAAGGCTAAATCAATAAAACTACTCCCCAGGGTAAGCTGGCTTGCTCTATTCATGAAGAAGCTCTTATAATGCTACTTTGCAGACTGCAGTGAGATATTCAATCAAAGGAAGAAATAAACTCTTCTCCTTAGGTTAACTGGGAAAACAGAATCCTAATTTAGTTGTTTTTTTTTTTTTTTAAAGAAGCCTTGAATAACCTACTTTGTGTTCTCTCCAGGTCAAGGGGGTCAAGTGCTGCAACTGGTTCGGAGGCTCGAGAAGGCCGGCTAATGCCGGCACTGTTCACTGCCCTCACACGGAACACGTACGACCGTCCCTCTTGAAGACCAGTCACAGGATACTTGCAGACTTTTACAGGAGCATCATTGCACTGGACCCAGTTCTCCAGACCTACTTCACATCTTGGAAAAGCAGAAGGCAGACTTTGTTAGCATCACCTCACAATAAATATGCCCCATGATACCCACACCAGGTAAGAACTACAGAAGTCACCTTTGCTAGACTGAGGAGATAAACCATATATCTCATTAATGAAAGTCACACACTTTATACGCTCTTCTTGGTCAGCCCCACTCTGTTCATATTTTTTTCATAATGCAAAGATCACTTTTCTTCCATGGGTTTTGGCCTTTTCAAATCTATCTGCTTCCCTTCTGTTTGGTTTTTTTCCTTGTCATATAAAGAATAAATTATTCACTTTCATTTTTAATATTCATCTCCACAGAACACGATGAATTTGCAAGATTCACCTAATGGTTTTCATTTCTTCTTTGTCATATTTTCAAGCAAACTTCTTTTTGTCTTTCCCTCCCAAAATGATTGGGCCACAGAGTATAGGAGTCATCAAGAAGAGTGATATTCTCATACTGAGTCCTTTGTGTGTACATATACAGTTTGTGTCCTACTAATATAAACTTTTGTGTAGAAAACTCTCTGTTGTCCTGACTGTACCAGAAAACCGTCACGTCATGATCAAGAGCTCCTTGGCACCGCAGTGATACAAGCAACGTGTCAAATGGCACATCTGACTAGATTATACACAATATAGGTGAAATACTCCTATGACCTATGTACTGCATAAATTGGATATAGATGGTAGAGTCCCCAGGTCTCAAGTTAATTTCCTCATACTGACTGCCATTCATAAACCTCTATTTTTCCAGTTATTCCCAGACAGTTGTCTTTGAATTACACCAAATGACAGGGAAGCAAATAGCAATGAGCTGCAAATGTTGCTTTTAAGTGCACAGCAGTATACATGATGAAATCATTTCAGTAAGGCTTTGCTGACTGACAGTTTCAGACACTAAGGATCAGATGATCTGCTCTGGCTACAAGGAGCAAGAACAAAACATAAAAAACAGTGCTTGGATCTCCTGCTCACCAGCTGCCTGCACTGAACTAAACCCCCAGCAAAATGCAAAGCTCACTGAGGGACAGAAGCCTGCCAGTCTGATTTAAACTACCAACTCCCAGGAGTCCAGGCCTTGAACTCCTGATGTACTACATTTAAGAAAGAAATAAAAACATAATGTAATAACTCCTAGGTTTCAGCTTTTGCTGTATAGAGATTAAAGAGGCTAAATCTAATTCAAGATGCCCATGAATTCTAGCTTTTATAAATTAAATACTGTCAGGGCTCATTCTCTGATGTGCCCATATCCATACTATTGAACGTTTTAAGCATATGATAAAATGTGTCTGCCTGCAAATACTACTTGGAATGGCCTCCAGCCCCTGCTAATTCCCAGACTATGCCCAGAATTGCCTGTGAAAGTACTAAATCATCTGGGCCAAAAGTTTGCCAGGGAACAATCTCGTAATTTAACACAGTGTGTAACTGAGTTTCAGTGCCAAGTGTCTGTAAAAATACATCCAGAGAACACACACATTGAAAGGATATAATGGTATTTTTTTCTCTTCAGTATATACATATTTCTGGCAATTAACAAAATCAAATAAATGCTAATATTTACATACTTGTCAACAAAATATCCAATAACAGGGCTCTCACTGGTTGTATTCGGTGGTTTCCAGGTAACAATAACATAGTCTCTGTTAGCATCATGGCATTTAACATCCATTGGTGCCCCTGGTGCTCCTGCGATCAATGCATCAGCATCTGGACCACAAATTAAAATAAATTGGTTTTGACTTCAACTCCCCTGATACACATCAAAAAGTCAAAGAGAATATTTTCAGTTCATTGTGCTACTTGTTTATATGAATGGAAGCCCAAACATTTCATGATGTACTAATTCGCTGCAAAAATGATTCAGAACCATAATGTCTATATTCTTATACAGACAAAATGTTCAAGGATATTTTTGAGAACAGAAAAGCTTTATAGGAACCAAAAACATCTTGTTTTTCATGAGAATTAAAAGCTTAACCCACCCATGTGTTTTTGATGCTCTGTCACACTGAAAGCTGTGACTCAGTGTGTTACCAATCAGACCAAGGTACTCAATAAAAAACATGCAGATTAGGAAAAAAAATCTCTTTAAGAATGAAAAATTTGCAAACTCTTGGAACATTTATAATGCAATGTTTTTTTATAGTCCTAAATACCACCTTTAAGATACCTTTTTGTGGCTTCATTTTGAGAGATATTGACTAATCTGGACCCACAACTCCTAACGAAATCTCTTAACAGGTAAAGTTCTCTCCCTTCAAAGGAAGATTTCTATAACAAAAAAATACCCTGTAGAGAGTCTAAATTTATAGAGTCTAAACCAAATCAGTTGTGAATTAGTTTATGCTCAGTATTAGATCACAGCCCTTATGAAAAAAGGCAAGAGAATGGCCAACAGACAACACTAGAGACTCCAGAGGACATGGCACAAGGCCAGGGTCCTGGGCATGCAAAGGCGTCACATATAGTATAAAATAGACAAGAGAGATGCCTAAAATTTAGCCATCACTACAACAAAAACTTCTAAGAAAATTTTTTTATCTATTAGTGGGTGTTTTTCACCAGAATAATGTATTTTGTGGAATGTAACCTGGACAGAAATAGCTTTAGCAAATTGATCTCATTTTCCTAATGAGATCAGGATGCCAGAGTGGCTTGTTCAAGACATACTGCAAAGCTGATGAAGCCCTTGCAATACTCCAGTGAGGCAGTTGGATTTCAGACCTCTGAAAAAGACATTCACTACCTGTACCCCACACAAACTGTCTGGATGACACTCTCACAAGGCACATATGCTCTAATATGTTTCCAAGAAGAACAAGGTTTAAAATTAATACAGCTACAGTGGCCTCAGTGGGGCAGTTCTAGTTTGCCCACATCAAGGATGTTGTCCAATGTATTTAAGAGAGTGAAAGAACTGCTCAACCAGAAATATTTTTATCTTTCAATATAAAAAAATATAAAATTGAATACTAAGTCCTGCTCACAGGTACATGTAGAAGTTCATTTTTACTTCACTGAGAGCTGTGCATGGAAATGTGATGAAAAATTCTAACCTTTATTCTATTTTAATACGTTTACCTCTTTTTATCTGTCTCTTTTGAAAACTGTATTTCTTCAGTCAGCTAGTTTCTTACTGGTTAATGACATGACTATGACTGGTATAGTGGTGGGAATATTTCTTTGGCTTTCTCCTACACGTATCCCTAAGACCAGGCACAAGATACAAGAATGCCCAACAAGGCTCATTCCCAATGTCTAATCTCTAAAGCCAAAACCATTACAGTGAGAACTGATTGTATGCAAAGATGTTTATTTCCTACCAGGAAAGGAGGTGAAAAATAAAGAAATGAGTTGTTTCTTCACAAGTACTGATTCTCCAGGAAACAACATGTCATCAGGAGCATGCTCCTCTTGAAGCTCCCCATTCATGTGAGGTGACTGGTTTTTAGTACAGACTACTATATACAAATGAAATTACTATGAAATTTCACCGGGCTAAATTTCTTTCATACTTCAGTTATTACACGGGTCTTTTTCATAACACTAAACTGCATAATGTTTTTTAATTTCTCCTCAAGAACCAGATTAGAAGTTTACCTCTTACAAACAGGAATGCACTGCATTCACTGATTCCACCTCTTGAAACCATGCGCAGGGTGTATAAACCTTCATCATCTTTGTTCAGATGAGAAAAGGAAAGAGCTGCCTGGCCTTCTCCAAAATACAGCTGTGTCCACTTAGAGTCCTTTAGCAGCACATCTGGAAGAGAAGACCCATCAGACACGTTACTGTGCTGCTAGAACAACCTTCATCCTAGTGCAACCTGCATCCTAGTGCAGTTCTCTGCCAACTAATATTTATGCCAGTTTTATTCAGAATTATAGTGCTTTGGATGCCATGGAAACTCTACAGAGAGTAAGTTGCATCTCTCTAAAATTATTTGATCAGTGACTTTTAGAGAACATGAGGTCTAGTAATATACTGTGCAGTGCCAACCACAAAATTTCTATCACTATTCTTTTGAATACACTAAGAGACAAAAATGTTACTCACATTTAGAAATACTAACATGAAAACCTGCCATACCATATAATGAATGCAGGGTGGGACCTTGTTTCATTTTTAATAAGTTTTGCTTGCTGTTCAGGTCAAATTCCAGTTTACTCAATTTTTTCTTCCAAATTTAAAAAAATAGATTTCAATTTAATCTGAAAACTGCTATAAATATACACCAAACTTTGATCTTCAAGGCATGCCTGTTAAGCATTGAATTAAATTAAATTTAAACCTCTCAAAGGTGAGAGGTGGTGACCCATGATTAATGCACATTAATCTGATTACCTAGTAAAACCAGAGGAAAAAGTGAACAGGATGCTTTATGCTAGGCAAGGGGCCTAGCATATCATGTCATCCTTTTAAATAACTGATTGGATTATTTTTGATTTTTTAACTCCCTAAGGCCAATCACATACAAATTTATTGTAATCAATGCAGCAGAACTGTATTTAAAAGATCTGAATATCTATGAATGTTCATTATTCTATAGCTTAAATAGATTTTGGAGCTGACACTCAAACATTTGCAAAGGAATCAGTGCTCTCACCTACCAGCTGAGTTTCATAAGCAGGTATAAAACATGACACACATTTCAATAACAAAGTATGTGCAAGACACAAGCTACTTAATCTTGCAGCAGTAGATTGCATAATCAGCTAAGCATGTAGTGGTTTTATGAGAAGCACACAAACTAAATTCCATCACGTTCCTTCCCATGAGATCCTTATCCAGAAAACCTGAGTGTCCCCTTTCTGTCATGCCTGCCACAATGGTACTGAGACTTGTGTAGAGAGACATGATGTACTTTAAATTAAATCAGAAAATATCTTCATCTAGAAACTTTAACCAATGCACGAGCTCTGCAGAAAATCCTAAGCATAAAAATATTGATTAACCAGCATCTCTGAAAAGCTGGTCACTTATTTAGACTCAAAGCTTCAGCGGATTGGTAGCCACCATTGTTTGAGTATATAGAAATATAGGCAAGCCTGTAATGCTACTAAGGCCAGAATGACCCATTTCCATTCTTTAAGTGTACCTGATAGCAGAAATTGAGGAGGCAGTTGTGTTTGGTAAGGGCAGAAAAACTTCTCTTCCCCACACAAGGCCAAAGATTCACCAGAAATTAGCAGAAGCCTGCTTTTTTTAATGCAGTCTGGATGAATGACTTTGTAGGCAAGACAATTAGAATAAAGTTTGGACATATTTAAAAGTTCTAATAGAACAAGTATCCATAAGCCTGCCATTGCCATAATAATATCACAAATACAAGTTCTCACTCTTCACAGTCTATTCATGTGTTGTGCTCTGTTATTTTTCCCAGAATTTACTTGCAGAAGACTAATCCTCAGAAATAGTGTGTCTCAAACCTCAGAGGCTGTTTAAAATATGTAAGATAATTTTCCTAATACATGACTTTGATTAAAATTCATACAAAGAGCGGGCAACTACTATATACTGAAATTTATTTTCATCATTTATTTTTTTGTTCTGCTGAAATTTTAGCTAGATTCTTCACTCCATGATTTTTCCTTCTGAAATCAATTATTTTATTCTAGATTACAATATAAATGGCTGCAGAATGCTGGTACACAAAGCTTTATAGCGTTTATATTACGTTAGAGATCAATAATGGAAAATTCCTATTATCAGCTGAAGTCATGTCCAGATTAGATATACATTCCTGAGGCATTATTTTGATTTTGTTCTTTCAGTATCTTGACTGGTTCTTTCAGTATCCTAAATTGTTCTAAGTGGGCCATGAATAATAGACATCATATTCATGTTTGTGAAATCCTAAATCAATTCAGAGGATTTCACTGAGCTGACTTATATGCCCCTAGGAGTCTACTAGATACCCTCAGTAAGGCTCACTAGTGTGAACATTATTTATACTAGATAAACACATACCTCTCCTGTGTATAATTATAAGTAAATCATACATATCCATCTCAGGGCTTTAGTTGCTATTATTTGATTAACACAAACTGAAAAATTTTAGGAAGAGTACTGTTAGAATGCATGAAACAGAAGCCTCTCTGAGTCCCTCAGAGAGAGAAAGGAGGGCAGTGATTGAATTGGAACCTTTAGAAAAACTGGAATATATTAAACCACACAGACATGAAGTAGGAGTGTAAGTTTCAGTTTTAAGTGAGTAGAAACATATCTTAAGTGCCTTACGAGACTGTGCTAGCTAGTAAAAAGCCCTGAAGCCTACTTTAAAGTTCAGAAGTGTTACCTTTCAGAAAATTAATTTAGCTCCAGACATAAGGAAAACATAGCAGAACTTTGCTTGCATTTCTAGATAGAACAGATTTGCATGAACAGACAGAACTACGTGCACAGATTTTGTGTAAGAATTGACACTACTTCCACACATTAGAATTAAGGTCGGATAGGTGTAGGAAGAATGCTTTAGAATCGTGTTTTCAGCCGATTGGATGATTCATGAATAAAATCCCCCTGTATTGGGATGCAAACGAGGTGGCAGTAACTTCTGCTAACTGCTACTGCTTCTGCTGCTTCTGCTTGGAACATCGGGACTCCATGCCAGAAAGCTTTTAGCACAGACCTGGATACTCTCAACTCTTCGCCTTCGAGGCTGCTGTATTCATGCAATAAACAACTTCACAACAACGGCTCCTGTCTCTTCGAAGACTCAAGACCCACTCATAATTCAACAGAATACAGTCTTAATGCAAGAGCAGAATTAAATATTATCTCTCTAAAGAACCAGAATGTCATAAGCACATGAGGTTGGACAAGTTATTAACTTCTCATTGCTCATATTTATGCATTGCTTCCAGCTCTCAAGGGACTCAACACAAGGAACTGTAGCACATAACAAAGGTTTGTAATGCATGAATTCCTGCTGAGTTTTGGAAAAAGTTCTGCCAGTTAATGCATCTGTATACCTCTTGAAAATATTGTGATCCACGTACTTGGAATGAAGGAAAAATCTGAGCTTGTATGTAACATCTTATTTCACAGAAGTAGAATAATGGGATGAACACCTATCTGACTCCCTACCAAAAATCTATTGGCTTAAAACAGAACAAGTTTTCATCTCAAGTTTTCACAAATAAGGACTTATTAAGTTAAATAAGGGGAGAAAAAAAGACCATAGTACTGTTACATACCAAGGAATTATCTTGTCATTATGAAAGATCAAAGAAAAAGAGTCATGAGCTTTGGTTCATAGGGCAAGAAAATTTCATGTCCAATGAAAAGTGGAACAGTACTACGCATTCCTTGAAAATTAGAAGTTCTTCTTAGCTGAAGTTTCAGATCTAGAATTTGAGAGATTTGGCACTTTGTGAAACTGCACCCAGTAAGACACAAAGCAAAGGTACCCTCGAAAATGATGAACCATCATCTGATGGTTCATCTGAGAGTGAAGTAAGAGATTTTTTTTTAAAAATCCTGAAGCATATAGCAAAATTCCTGTATCTTTCAGTAGGAACAGAATCTGAATTAAAGTATCAGCCTTAGATTTTAGGTTATTCAAACAGAAAAAGTAATTTTCATTATCTCATATTTTTTACTTTAGTGACATCTAAGAGCTCATCACAAGGAAGTATCCACAATGATAGAAAAATAGGAATGAAAAATTCAGTAACAGTTTTTCCCTGAAGAGTCAGATGTGAATCTGTGTAAAACCATAATGTACATGAAACAAAAGGCACAAAAAGCAGTAACAAAATGGTTCTTCTTCTGATTTTTGTAATCTTGAATTTTCTTGACTGCCTTATTAATCTTACTGTAATTTCTTAGTTTATTCATCACATTTTATCCACTATGGAAATTTCTGCCAATTTTTTGGGGACCAATCTGAACACCAGTCTTGGAAGTCCACCATTCTCAAATGTGGTCCATCTAGGGGAAGGTCTAACCACTCAAAAATAGCCAAGGCTTTCCTTAAATCTTCAGGTAGAATAATTATTTTACAATCCTACACAGGTTGTGGTTGGTGAAAAGTGGTGGGTTAAATATCGACAACAGGCTGCTATCCTAAGCTCTAAGTAGCTAATTTTATATTTCAAAACCCTTCTTTGCTGCAGTGAACAAACAGTACTCATCCAGGGTTTGTGTACCAGTCACCCCAGTATATGATAAGTTTAGCAATGTTGTTCTGAGTGCTTCAAGGTAAGACTGTTTCACCTGGCATGACAAAGGTTTTCACAGACAAAAGAGACAAGGAAGAAACCCATTAACATGGCACATAAAAAGCAGAGCAAACATATGTGTATCAGGCCTGACTTCTATAAGTATTGCCTAACTGATTTAACATGATTTTAACATAAAATTCACAATAAATGCTGGAGCAAGACTAAAGTGGAGAGCCATACCTCAGTACTTCAAACTTTAATTTACTGCCCTGTGAGTACCCTTCAGCTCAGTGGTCACAGTATTCAACTATGAGTCATTTTGAAATCTAAGAACTGGCTTTGGATCTCTTCCAAGTAAATGTTCTAACTATTGTACTATCACAATATGAGGTTACCTCCTGCTGCTATTAATGTGTGCTCAAAAAAATGTTGACCAAGTCACTTAATTGAGAGTGCAGGACTATAAATTCTAACTAGAGATGTTTTTTTCTCTATCCCAAATTTAATTCTGAGAATATAACGCTCTAAACCTCACCTGCATCCTCAATGTCTCCTCCAGCATTTTTCAGGTAGATTCTATCCAGTGTAATAACTTACCATCTCTATACCACTCAGCACGAGGTCGTAGCCTTTTCAACTCCGGAGTGATCAACATAGAACACTTCAAGGTCAGTGTTTCACCTTCAGTTGCAAAAGTGACTCCAAACTTCTCCAGAAACTGGACATCAATGTGGGTGAAGCAAACATCATGTGACAGGGGCACTATGCATGAGAAAATGAAAGGGTTCTTGAGTACGAGTAAATTGTACTTGGCACAGATTAGCGTCTGATCTGAGCAGGAGATGGAGTTTTCTGTTATATTGTATGCTGATCTAGAAATTTAACCAGGAAAACAGGAGTATCTGGACAGCTCCTACTGTAACTCAATGCTTAGAAAGCAAAGTCAGAAGAAGCAAGTTGTATCCAGTTTTCTCATCTGTAAAACATTGCCCTGACAAGAGGACATAAATTATCTAAGCAAATAGAAAAAAAAGGCTTACAGTGGAAGGGCATTAGCGCAGCTGGGTGAGGCTCTTCCTCCTCTCTGAACCCTATGAATAAACATAGAAGAAACATTCAATGACATGAGCATTATATTTATTTATTGTTCTAAATATGAAGTAGGACTTACTTCGCACAATCACAGCACAATTAGTTGATGCCTGACCGTGGACGTTTGTTGCAACTGCTGAATAGGTTGCAGAATCATCAAAGTCAGCTCTGAAAAGGGGAAGGAGAAAAACAGATGTCTCTTTATGCAAAGAAAAATTCTCTTAATGCTTGATATGACAAGCTAAACTATGTCAACCATCAGGAAAGTGTATAAAGCTCTTTACTGGTAGGGAAAGTGTAGAAAGCTCTTTGCTGTCTACACAGTGCAAGAAATCCATGAAAGACAATCAGGAAGCTGCAACTGTTTTTAACTGCAGTTTTACCTCAGTTTAGTGTGCAGGCTGCATTAAATTTAGCAAACTGGAAATGACCTTTAGAGAATGATCAAAAGGAGATAGCTGGACAATGCCAGTCTGACTATTCCCTTTCTGTATGTAACCTTCTTTAATCCATCTTGCCTTTCTGCCATATTTTAGAAAAGAGACATAGAATAAAAGTACATGTCATTCTTGCTAAAATTGTGCCTTCTGTGGCTATTCCCATCTGGCAGACACTGGTATTTTTTGCTCTCTTATATCTCAATCCAGGAAAATGATAAAAACTCAGGAACACTGCTCAAAATTGTTTATGTGCATATATGGTTTGGTTTGTTTGATATTTTAGTGAGAAAAAAATTCATTATGCACGGACAGTACAAACAAATATAAAGCAAAAAATAATTACTTGGTACAAAACACTGACAGATTGTCTCACTTAATACAACCTTCCTTGAAGTTCCATGAGCACATATATGACCAGTTAAGGTATAGGTACAAACCTTGATGCCCCAGTTCTTCTCTTATTTAAAATGGAGTCCATCATGAATAGTTTATTTAGTAATAAATTTAATGGAGGCCACTCAAAAGTTTTCAATTAGGAGATACAATAGTGTGAATGCATCCATTTAGTTTCTTCTCAGAAGAACAAATTTGTGTCTTCTTGGAAACTGCCAAGTGATGAAATTCTGATCGTACTTGCCCTCTAAAAGGTCATGTATCCCAGATGCGGGAAAAGGAATATGTGAGGGGGTTTTATGGAAATTGCAAAACAGGATGCCAATTTTGGAGTATATAGCAGCTGTCACAGAGACATCAGACACCTATTTTTCACTTCTTGCATATGTTCTGGACAGTGTCATATCATAAAATGGTACTATCAGTACTGTGATGGCTAAAGCACAACTAGATGAAAATCCCGTTAAATTGCAATTTATCTCTAAATTTACAGGTCTAACAGCTCCTCCTGGAGGCAACCCTACAGCCACATATTTCACAAAATCAAGAAATCAATTGCAAAGTCTATCATACCATTAATTATCAAAGACATAAGAGTAAGTCCTAAGACTAGACTACAGTCTTAACCAAAAAGCCTGCAGTTGGGTAGGAAACCCTAGTACAGTCTGGACAGTCATAGTGAGACTGAAAATCAATTTAAAAGAATTGAAATCATAGAATTGTTAAGTTTGGAAAAGACCTCTAAGATCATCAACTCCAACTGTCAACCCAGCACTACCACCATGTTAAACCATTAAACCATGACTTCATGGGCCAGAGCTGCAGGATTTTTGAAAACTTCCAGGAATGGGGACTCAACCTGAGCAGCCTGGTCCAACGCTTGGCAACCCTTTCAGTAAAGAAATTTTTCTTAATATCTAAAAACTAAACCTCCCTGGTGCAGTTGAGGCAATTTTCTCTTGTCTTGTCACTTGTTACTTGGGCAAAGAGCCTGGCCCCACCTGGAAACAACCTCCTCTGAGGCAGTTGTAGGAGCAATAAGGTCCCTCTGAGCCACGTTTTTTCTGCAGGCTAAACACCCCCACTTCCCTCAGCTGCTCCTCACAGGACTTGTGTTCCAGACCCTTCACCAGCTCCATTGCCTTTCTCTGGACACACTGCAGCACTTCAGTGTTCTTCTTGCAGCGAGGGGCCCAGAACTGAACACAGGACTCCAGGTGTGGCCTCAGCAGTGCCAAGTACAGGGAGCCAATCCCTGCCCTGCTCCTGCTGCCCACACTGTTGCTCATACCAGGATGGCCATTCGCCCTCCTGGCCATCTGGGCACACTCTGGCTCATGTTCAGCTGCTGTCAACCAGCATCCCAGGTCCTTTTCCACTGGGCAGCTTTCCAGACACTCTGTGCCCAACTTGTAGCTTGCTTGGGGTTGTTTTGGTCCAAGGGCAGGATTCATAATTTTGCCTTGTTGAACCACACACAGCTGGCCTCAGCCCATTGATCCAGCCTGTCCAGATCCCTCTGCAGACCCCTCCCACCCTCCAACAGATAAGCACTCCCACCCAACTTGGTGACATCTGCAGAGAGACTGAGGCTGCACCTGTTCCCCTCATCCACATCACTGATGACAGTATCAGAATTCTTGCTCCAGCACTGAGCATTGGGGATCACCACTTGTGACTGGCACCAGCTGGATGTCATCTCATTCATCACCATTCTCTGAGCTGGATGTTATTTAACAGTTTGCTTCCATGAAGGATTTTAAGGAAATTACAATACCTGTTCCCAGAGCTATATAAAGCTTAACTGATTCTGGACTTGTTTGAGAGATGTCAGACTCGACAGCACTTCTTCGCAATGAATTTTTAAAAGCAGAACATTTTTTCACTATCCCAGTTTCACACTGCTTAACACTTGTGTAATAAAATGCCAAAAAGTAATATAAAACTGCAGTAAAGGACAATTTCCTAAGGCATGTTATGCCTCTATACTGAAATGTGCATAGTCCGTGCATTTATCACAGCCTCGTACAGTATCTTACTATAGCAAGTTAACAACAAATGAAGAAGCTCAAAAATTTCTTACAAGGGGCATTGCAGAATTAACTGTTCTGTAGCTTTAAGTCATTTTTGTCACTCTGCTATATCACTAACTTAAGAATCTATACATTTAGAACATACAGTAAATAGTGTAAATATAGTAGGTAGTATATTTAATAACATATATTACAAATTAGCAAATTAAACAGCATTCATCCCCAGAAACTGGATCTTGATTGCCCTTATGTTGATGCTTTAAACACGCCTTGCCAAGCCTTGGTGTGCTCCAGCTCACCAAAAGGATTCCCACACACAGCTCAGGAGACAGTGAAGGACCTCTTCCAGAAAGCAGTCTGGATGTCTGGCAGCCCTGTCCTGAAGGGTGAGAAAATGAGTCTATCTCACACCAGGAGGTCACTGTGGCAGAGCATGTCTTTAATTTGCTGTGCAGGCAGAGCCCAGGAGTGCATTTCCTAGGCACTGGTGGCAGGAATATGTCACAGCATGCCCTGCAGTCCTTGTCCCCAGGTACCTGCCCTGCAAAGGCTTCCTGCCCTTCAAGCCACAGCCCAACCCACATCCTGCCAAAGACCCACAGAGGTGCACAGTGTCCTCCTACCACCTGCAAGCCCAGGTTTCCCCTGGATGAGCCAGACCCTCCCAAAGGATGGTGCACACTGACCTGTCCTGGCAGGACACTGCTGGGAGAGCCATCCTGTGTGTGCTGACCTGGGCATGCTTTAGACAGCACACATTTATGAGCACCCAGCTCATAAACGAGTGATGAACATTTCACCAGCACTGCTGCACTAGGCCATTTCCTCACATAAACAAAGCATTACTTCAGGCTGCTTCACTTCTCTTAAATCCAACTTAACGGCTCTCTAACATTTTGTTGTTCCTATAGAGTGCTGACAACAAAGATAAAAAAACAGCATGGCTTGACTGTGGTTAACTCTGATTAAATTTCACTTTAAACCAGTCATCATCTGCTCTCAGTGTTGACTTCATTTTCCAGTAGAACACCAGATAAAATTGTTAAATAGGGACCAATATCTGTAAGAATTACACAGGACCTAGGATCTAAAGAGAGACTTATTTTTAAAAAACAGGTGGCCTAAAAGTAATCCAGAAAATAAAGAAACATGTACTGTGGACTAACTTGGGGTCCCAAACTGTGCTAAACCACTCAAAGTGTCATAAATATAAAGGTGTAAGAACTGCAAAGTTGTCTCCCAAAAATGAAGAAGAAGAATGGCAGATATCTGATTAACCTTTCAAATGGATATATATCTCTGCTCATCTAAATCCTCTCCCCATAGTTTTGCTCTCCTAAGAAACAGCAAAACACATCTTTTGATGAGCTCTGTTTGTGATGGTGTCCAAGGTAGAGAAAACAGAATATAATCTTAAATGTCTCTAGAACAGACAGGAGATTCATAAAAGGGTCATATCTTTAGCCTAATGAAGCTCAAAATTTAAAGTAAATATTTCACAAAAGTTAGTGATAGAGTTATAATTAATTTTCTCAGGAAGAACATTAGAAGTAACTGACCAAATAGCTGACCACATTCTTACAGCATCCTTTGTTTTTTTTTTTCTTATAAAAAGAAAGGAGGCTCTTACAGTTATTACAAACACATAATTCCACAGGCCAGGCACTTCTTGCTATTTAAGAGGTCAAAACAACTCTACCCATTTTCTGTAGCTTACTGCTTTGAAAGCAATTTATATGTCTTTGCTACGATCACTCCTCTGACTGTCCAGAAGAGAAATAATCTTAGACAGCCTAGCACTCACTGAGACCCCTTTAAATCTTACATTGGAAATGTAGGGTTTTAGTGGCTAGGAGCTAGACAGCACTTTTGTTTCATATTCACTATGAAGAAAGTTGGACAGGATGGTAAGTTACATAATGTTCTGACTTTTCTTTTGTGCCAGATAATGCTCAGATAGAGGATTATCCTGGAAATTATCTATTTCCTTGTATGCTAAAAAAATCTTAGATTTCCTAAATTGCACTGTAAAGTGCACTGAGTCAAGACCTGCTAGAATCTACATTTGTAGTACTCAGGAGGCAAGGTGTGGTCTAACAGTTATTCTTGTTTTATGATGGAGAATGTGTTTTTCAGCCTTTACAAAGGTCAGATAAAATATGCATAGAGTACATTTAGATAGCATAAAATGTGACTGCAGAACTGTATCTGTCCCAAGGTACTAATACTTTTTTGCAAATATTAAATTGCTCTGAATCCACATGAGGTTCTGAAGTGCTAATACTTGTGTGGGGAATATTCCCCAGGCAGATATATCTATTTAAAATGCATATATTCATCCAACTGCCTAGTGTACATTTAAACACAAGAGTTAAGAGTGAAATAGCATCTTTGCCTGAATTAGAACACAATTCAGTGCATGTAAGGAACACGAAGCAGTACGGACTAAATTACAGAGTTAAAAATTACTTCTTTGAATTCAAATGACAAAATTTTCAGTGCTATGTGACATCAATTGTGGAAACACTCTGCAGAATTGCCATATCCTGCCCTGATTCTCCAGTCAGAATGAATCTGACTGATTCTTTTTGTTTGGTTGGATTTCATGTTTAGGGAAGAGGGACCTCATTTCCCCATTTCCTGAAGCCCCCAGCTACAGCAGCTTATAGGGGACAGTGACTGACAAACCAGCAGATCACGGATTTGGGGGCTGTTTGCCTTTCAGCAAGGAAAGGAGAGCAGTACACCATTTTGCTGCCTGTACAGCCACTGATACTGCATTCCTGCCAACCCCAGGGAGCTGCAGTGTGTCGCCCACCCACCCGGCACAGCCAAAGGCTCTGCGGGCTCTGCCGGAGGATCGCCCTTGTCTCAGCACCTCTGCCCTGCCCTGCTCCCCCTCCGGCGGAGAAAGGGCGCGCCGCGCTCTCCAGCTCTCCCGATTAAATCATCTCAAGCCTTTCGTGCCTAATCAAACTAAAATAGCACTCTACTGACCGCACAGGGTCATTTGTTAAATGAGAACAGCTAGAAGAGAAGGTTCATTCAATTTTTAAGCATTCCTTTTTTGAGGCGGCGCGGGTAATGCTGAGTGCGGGGGCGCCGGAGCAGAGAGAGGCTGGCCCTGCCTGTGCCGGCAGAGTTACAGTGCACTCTGCAGGCTGGAGTTACACTGCATTACAGTGCACTCTGCAGGCCCTGCCCGTGCCGGCAGAGTTACAGTGCACTCTGCAGGCTGGAGTTACACTGCAATACAGTGCACTCTGCAGGCCCTGCCCGTGCCGGCAGAGTTACAGTGCACTCTGCAGGCCCTGCCTGTGCCGGCAGAGTTACAGTGCACTCTGCAGGCTGGAGTTACACTGCAATACACTGCACTCTGCAGGCTGGAGTTACACTGCATTACACTGCACTCTGCAGGCCCTGCCTGTGCCGGTAGAGTTACAGTGCACTCTGCAGGCAGGAGTTACCTGCAATACACTGCACTCTGCAGGCCCTGCCTGTGCCAGCAGCAGTCACACCGCACTTTGCCTGCTGCAGGCAGGAGTCACACTGCATTACTCTGCACTCTGGCGGCTCTGTCTGCTGCAGGCAGGAGTCACACTGCACTCTGCCAGCTCTGCCACACGCTGCTGCTGCTGCAACAACTCCAAACCTGCTCCTCTGCCACTGCTTGGGCTGGGACTTCAAGGAAAGGGAGAGGGGCCTAAGGAAAGGCAAAATGCTGTCAGACCTTGAGCCGTATATATATATGAACCTGTGTATATATGAATTAGTTGTATATACGAATCAGTGTGGCCACACCACACTGGCAGTGCCCTGGAATGTGTAATGTTCCCTGCCCAGCTCAGCTCATCCTCCTGCTCGCTGAGGGGTGGGAGTCAGGAATGCCCCCAGGGAGGAGCATCCTGTTGTCTTCTCTACACACCAGCCAATGTAGCTGGGAGTATAACACAGTCAATCACAGCTAAATAAAACCAGGTGATCCATTTAATAAGTCTTCACAGTAAACAAACACAAAAGCCCAACTCTGTTGCTAAACAAGTATTAGCGAACAAGAAGTTTAAAATGTTACAACTTTGAATTTCTAAGACATTCACTAAGAAAATATTTTTCAGCTATTTCATAAAGCAATGGCCGCCCTCATTTTGACTACCACTGATACAGAAATCTTTTCTTTTACTATGTGCCTATCCATAGTTAAATTATGTGAGATAAAAAAATACATTTTAAACAAACCCACATATTCTCAGACACGTATGATTTATTTGAACTACCAGGAGCTTTCCCTCCAGGTATTCCTCACAGTCTCCTCCTAATAACCTATCAGATGTGAGCTGAAAGATGGGATGAACCACTACCCCAGTGCATATCACTTCTGCAATCATTATGAGATCTGCAAAGAACAGAATTAAACTCTAAACTCCTTTTCTTCACTGCTCAAGGGAGATCTTGAGCTCACACTCCAATTTGAAGAAGTTTAAAAAGAGCAAGAAAGAATTACTATATGATCATGATAGCTCTGAATGCATGCAAAAAATGTGAGAACATAGCATCATAAAAAATATGAGACTGAGAAATGAAAATTATCTGGTTACTGTATAGGCTTATAGGTTCTGGGGAACAGCAAATGGGAGGGATGAAATTGTGTCCAGTTACTACTTTAAGACAACAAGGTGACGGTAAGGTTTTGGTGCCTCAAGAATGTTTCCACTGGGCTCAGGGAATACTCACAGGAATAAATAACACACTTGCATCAGAAGGAAAAAGTTCACTCCCTGGGCTTCGCTGAAGTGCTAGAAAAGTAGCCAAGAAATTCCAAGGCCGTTCTGAGCGACTGTGGATAAGATTACATTCAGCTCAGCACTTTAGTATGAACAGCTGAGAAGAGCACAGAAGTGGATAGGAAGAAACTCCTGATGGCTCCACCTCCCAGAGAAACAAATTATTCATAAAATACAAAATGTAGGTGCACAAAGATATTAATGGAAGATACAGAATTAATCTATATGTTTGTATAAAAGCATTAATAACTTATAATTTTAAGCATTATCTATCCATCTATTTCTTTCAATGCAAGATATGCTTAATTATGCTCTAACAAAATTTTCTTCCATTTCCTGCATGTCCATCTTCTGTGTTTTTAGGACAGAAAATACAGCTGATTATCAAGTTTTGTAATAAAATGAATTAGTAACAAAGAAAAAAATTAATTAGAAATTTTAATTTAATAAGGTCTATAAATCATAACCATCCCTCAGTATTAAGTGTAGAAGGGAAATCTGTGGGAGAGCAGCTAGGAATCTTTAGGTGGCAAAAAGACCACACTGCCAGACAGAATGAAAGAGAAATGGAGCAAGAGTTTCTGAAGGTGGCAGCTTGGCTGAATGTGAGGGAGTCTGCATGAGGACATACAGGTCTGGGACTAGCAGACACGGGTGGGGAAACCTGAGTGGGTGCCCATAAATGACTCTGTGGTATGTCTGAACTTGCCTGAAATACAGCTGGGTCTGCACACTCCCAAAGCTGGTTGTGCCTACATGACTGATAACCAGCAGAGAAAAGATAAAAATCACCATGGGGATGGAAGCCATTATTATCCTTCAGCCTCATGATTACAGGTGTTCAGAAAGTAGCATCAACACCAATTCTCATTTCTTTTAAAAGCTATTTACTCCCAAAATGTCACAAGGGGACCTACTGCTACATAACTGGCATCTGGAGTCTCCAAGCAGCTCCTCAGGAGCGCTACCAAGGGAAATAAACAGTCACAGCCACTCACCATCAGGAAGTGACCAAAGTTTCATCTCCTGACTGGCACTCACACATATCCAGACAAAGGGGAGACTTTTCCATTTCCCTGCTAAAAGGGAGAGGAGTGAAAAAGGACACGCTGGTTTTATATTTTAACCTCCTGCTATTATTTTCAGAAGTGATCTTGGCAGGAAGAAGCAGTGGTATGAACAGATTCCAAGGGTACAGAGAGCAGTTAGCAAGCATGGCCTGGGGGTAGAGGACTGAGTGCCTTTGAAGCATCTTAGGAAGCAACAATCTGGTGATTCTTGCTGCCAGGTTTTCTACAGGGGTGTGTTTCTCCCATCCTGAGCTACGAAAAGGTTGAGAGTTGGGCTGGACTTGGCTGCAGGATGACAAAGGCAAGTAGTCTTTCCCAAAGACAGAAGAAATGATGCACTTATTTTCTGTACTAATGCCACAAGGCTGTGCTCAGGGCTGCTTCCACTGCTGACAGATGGAGACAGGATAGATTAAATGTTTGGCCAGCCAAGTGTTAGCCACAAATATTCCAGCGCAGCTGATGTACATGCTCTGGAGAAATTAAAGAAGAGGTTTCTGTCTCTGCTCTAGATATTAATTTTCTATTTAAATATTGTAGTAATTTCTTCATTTTTATTCGGTTTTTTATTTTTTTAAAAAGCACACACGAAGTCATGTAACATTTTAATAGTTTCAGAAAGCATGGGATTAGTTTATGGGAAGCTGTTATACTCAAACATGTTCTATATCACAAAGTTAACATTTTGAAAAAATAAAATTAATTTCATTAGAACCTTTTGAAAAAGTTATTTACACTTCCTTACTTTGCAGAAGAAGAAAAAAAAGGAGGTGAAAAATTAAGCGGGACCTAGCATACAGTAAAACAAATACAGCCATGTATCCCTGCCCTGCCCAGCTGTAATTTTCTTTACCTAAAAGAGCTTCATGATGACAAGAACATATAATTTTCCACTTCAAATGCTGAGAATATATAATTCTAATAAAAAGGAACTACCATTTTTTTCAGCTACCTGCCTCTTCTTTTTATATCTCATAGATTGCTGAAGTTAATGAATACAAATATCTAATTTACCATTTCATTTTCATAATCTAATATTCAGGTACTCAGTGAACCTTCTCCAGCCTAAAAGTGAGTGCCAACAGAAAAGTGTGCTGAATTTAACAATTCTCTTACAGCCCTTGTGTGAATTTTTAATTTTATTTGATATAAAATACTCTGTATAGAGTATAAAAAAGCTGGTTTATTCTCCAGAAAGATTTACCTGTTTATATGTAACACATGTACTCCATATTTGCTTTCGATTCTGTACTTTGTTGGATCACTTGCAGGAGAAATCAATTCCTCATTTTTGTACCTGACAATCAAGAAAAAAATAAAACTCATTAATATCAGCAACTATCCCTTAACATGGTAGATCTTTGGATCAACATATAATTTACTATTATCTGAACTCTCTCTGCTTGCACAGAGTATTTTCCAGTATGTGTAGATAGGTAAATATTGGGCCATGAAGGTAAAGCAGGACCATCATAGCAGCAAGGAAGTGGAAAGAGAAGATGTGCACTCAATCTAGAAGATGAGAAAAAGAAGTGAAGAGAAGATGGCATGGGGCTTGAACTTTCAAATCCACTAACCCTGACACAAGATGGGAAGCAAACTTTATCTTCCGCCACAGTAAAACACTTCAGCACAAATAAAGGGGAGCAGCAACAGAATTATGCCTCATGTCAGGTCTTTACAGTCCAGCCTGAGGCTTTCATGTTTATAGGACAGCACCTGTCCAGGGAGGAGGGCATCTGAAAGAACCTTTGTGTCCTCAATGACCACAGATTTGGCCTGTGACAACAGTGGTGCTGTGCACATTAACCCAGGCTTAGAAAGTAGCCTGTGAGTTCTGTGCATTTTGCCACTTGCTACTTTGTGTTCAGGAAACTCAATGGCCAGAAAGACTGGAATGCCTTCCACTGTCTGCCTTCTGAAGTGCTTGAGTTTGTTTCTCACATTGCACGGGGCCACTCAGCAAGTTTTCCTCCCACTCCTTCCACTGCAGTATCAACTGCTACGATCCAGCACATCTAGGAGGATTATAAAGGGGATTTAACAAAGCCATTATACACATGACACTTATCAGTTATGGCATAACTTTCAAATGAAAAAAGCTTAACAACATTTTTAGAGGGCTAGGAAAGACCAGTCTCTTACCATTGTACAACAGGCGTTGGAAATCCTTGCACAGTGAAGCAGAGGCTCACGGACATCTTTTCCCAGATGGTGTGAGACCTCAGGCGCACTAGAATTTCAGGGGCTCGACTTATTCTTTCTTCAATGATATGTCTTTCCAGAGCCATATTTTCTTCTACCTATTAAACATGGGAAAAGAAAAGAAGCATCTGGTACCAGACTCAAATAAGGTAGGAGATCCAACCTTAAATTTACAAAAAGATGTTTAATCATTACTCATATTTGAAGCACAGGCCTAAATTTCAGTACACCTTGTAATTATTTTTGCATAGGAGCAAAAAGATTCAGCAGGTACCATTCTTTGAACAGCAAGTCTATCCAGATGTTCTCGAGCTCGGTGCCTGGCAGTGTGAATCTCTTTTTCCAAAGCAGACAACTCACTGGCAAAACGGATTCTTTTCTCATCACTTACATGAGACTTTTGCTCATGAGTCCTGTGGGACAAGAAAAAAAAATCAGGTAACCGTTGTGAAGGTTTAAGTTTGTCACTCATACACTTCAGGGCACCAAGGGCTATGAAACCGTATCAGTAGGATGTAAAATTTAGGTTTGGAATCATTCTTTGCATCTATGTGCATATCCTGAGCATGCAAAATCATGTGAACTTTCTTCATATTCTTTCTCTCTGTATTTGTGGGGCCATATCTCTAAGTCTTGAATTCTGCTATGGTCACATTGACATGGTTCCCCACAGTCCCCATGGTTCCCCCTGGTAATCAAGATCAAGAACCTGCCTAGCCTCCTTCTGGCCCCTGATTTTCCTTCCCACGGGCACAAGAAGGCAGAGAACTGAAGGCAAGTTCTGTGCCTGTTCACAACCTTTTAAAAGTTGTGCCTAGCTCACATAGTACCCTGAGCTTTAGAAGCTTTAGAACCTGGGAGCTCTTGTAGCCCCATGGGCTGTATCATCTGACCTCGCCTACAAGATACAGACCAAGGAGTTCACAAGGATTTGATGAAGAGTTGCATGCAAAAAAAGCTGTCCCTTGACAAGGATGAGCAGGAAATATTATAGAAACTACCAGGAAAAATATAAAGTTTGGGAAAAATTGTGAGTTGTTCCCTGAAAACCTAATTCCACAGATTTTCCAGAATTCCTAAAAATACCCCAGCTCATAAGTGTTTTTAGGAGGAGCTAGCTCAGTTTCCTTCATTCATGCTGATTCAGTAAACATGCTGATTCTCTTTTCTTTCCCAGGACAAAAGAAGGTAGTGAATATCAGATATTTCTAACATGTCTGTCAATATAGTCAACATATGGCATGACTCTAAAAGCACAACCCAAATAAGAAAACTTCCACAAAATTCAGTGAATCAAAAAATTTTTTGTCTGATACTTAAAAGAAAATATTTGTACCTACCATTTCAATGTACTTTAAATACCAGCCATGTCTTGCCATTTTTTTTATATTGTTGAATTTTAAAACAGTTTTTAAAACCTAAATTAAAGCATACAAAATCATTTGATTTTCCTAGAGATTTCTGTTCTGAGGTTATATATTTCAAACCGATCCAAGTACCAGAACCATATGGATGTGTATGATTTGCACAACATATTTTCTACAAATAAGACAGAATTCCTTCTCATAATATAAATCCTCTATGTCTTTGGTGCAGTAACTGCAGAGCATAGCAGAGCAGAAACAGTGAAATTCACTAAGGGGAATATTGCCATCAGCATGGTTACTTTGGGACGTCTTATCAAGGCAGTAACTAAGACATGACAGTAAACCCTTTTGATATTCAGGAAAGAATTTAAAACATTTAAATGGATCCAAATTAGAAATTTAGGAATAGTAGAGTAGCTCTGTTCAAAATGAGTTCTGGGTACTAGGTGGATTCTAATTTATTTTTGGTTTAAAGCTGTTTTCAAGGGTCAGAGTGGGAACCAGGGGAGCAACTCTGGTTGAAATATGAGACTGAAAGTGACACTCAGTCATTTAGTGTTCCAGCCAAAATAGATTAGTGAAGAACAGTGACAGAGAAGCCTCCAATCTTGTCAACTCTGGAAAGAGCCCTGGCAAAAGAGTTGGAACCAGAGCCACTACACAGGTCAGAGTAGACCAAGAGAGCTTTACCTTTTCCTGGATTCCTGCATTGCTTCATGCGCCAAGGTGCGTGCCCTCCTGGCACAGAGTCTGCATGTGGTTTTGCCCAAGCCAGTCGATTCATAATAAGCAGCCTGCCTGGAAGCAGCCCTTCAAATATAAAAGACATTGTTATAACCCAGCAATTCAGGTAAAACATGAACTCACAAATGTCAAAGAAATTACTTTGAGCTCAATGAGCTGAACACCGTGACTGAGCACTGTTCAGCGAGAAACCTTTGCATTCTCACTGACTGCACTAAGTGGTGATTGTCACTTGTCCTTCCAGGGCTTAATGCCCATCATCTGTCACTGGGGTCATTAGGCATTTTTATTTCATTCTATTAAATTTATATTTATTTCAGTCTTCAATCATTCAGGTGTGATGATAGCATTTCAGTGAACTCCAAGGGTACCAGACTGTCTAATACACAAATCATAAAGATTCTAAAGATTCCCCAGAGCATTGTGTGTTTCAAAGTGTTCCTGCTTTTCTGTATTTCACAGATCTTTTGCAACTTTCCTCTTTCATAAGGGAAACTGGACCAGCTAGACAATTAGGTAGGCATGTTAATTACTAAGTAGGGAGAATGGCGATTCTGAAGCAACCACAATACAAAGTTTCAGGCTTTGAGATACAAAGAATGTGTTTTTCCTGGTTAAAACTCTGAGAGATTTTGAGAGCTTAATGAAGCATTAAGCTTTCATTTAAGTTTAAAAATGAAATTGAATCACAAAATCTATTATTAGTTATAGCCAACTTCAGGAGAAGGAATATCATCATGTCATACAGAAAAAGGGGTAAAAAGTTGTTTCTATGAGTTACAATAAATTTCACGGCAATTTTTCTTAAGTCAGAGTTTCAATTTTAGCCTACAAAGAATAATTTTAAGTTTAGAGGTACCAAACAGGACAGATCCTAAGCTAAAAGGCCTGTGTAGGTATCTTGTAATGTTGCTAGGAAGTTTAGCTGTGCTGGTGGGAGACTGCAGACAAGGAGGATGCCAATGGAAGGAAGTGGGAAACTATCATTCTGTATAAATCACAGTCTTTGGGGTGGAGGGGAAAGGTAAGTATCTTGATTCTAAGTACTGACTACCCAAAACAGAGACCTGCTTATGCTCAAGTACACAGCACTTACTTTCTTGCTGCATATTCCTCAAGAACATATCTCGTCTGAATGTTGCGATAGGACTGATCAAAGTGCTTGTGCCTCCTCTGGTAAAACGGCACTGCTACTGAAGACATGCTTCCTCTGTGACAGCCAGTAATTCCTGCAGAGAGTGGAGTTAGCCATACATTTAGCCATGCACACATTTAGCCATATATTCCAGACTCTGGTTTGATATTTTTTGATATGTAGATATGTGTATGAATAGGTCCAAATGTATAAAATTGCACCAATTTATGACAAATAGAGCCATCAGTCACACACCTTAGGCTGTATCTTATCAGTCGTGCAGTGTGAGCTATGGAATCACAGATGATAGCATGAAAGATATTCCAGCAGATCATATTTCTCCTTCTTTGCAGATGTCATTTACTGCCTCCAGAGAAATTTTCAGGGATGGAAATTTGACAGTTTTTTGGCCATTGTTAGACAGTTCAGCTCTCTGTTCTTCAAACCTTTCACTTTTTCCACTTTGGCAATTTATGCTCACTGCGTTTTGTTCAATTCACCATGACAACAAATAGACAATATTCTCTCACTTTTGTAGCAGCCTGTTGAAGATTTTCTTTACTTTTCTTTCCTGCTCTCTTGTTTAAACTCAACAAAGCTGGCTTATGCAACCTTCCCTTGTGGATTATTTTTTCTGGACTATAAATCATTCTGGGTTCCTTCTTGTGGACTTTCTCCAAAGCATGGCATAGTTTTTGATCAATATTTGGACAGAAGGTTCTAAGAAACATTCTAGGTGCCCCTAGAAGCAGTGTGGGGGACAAAACCACGTTTCCCACTGAGTTAGATTTAAGCAGACTACCAACCACATTATTGAAAGAACATGGAGTTACCTACATCCCTTTGTGCTCATTAGAAATATGATTACAACTTTTTGCAAAAGTGGGGAATATCACGAGCCATGTTGTGAGTAGGTGCCAGCTTGTGTAACTGCAGTCTCAGTGTGATATGGGGTTCTCTACTCCTGGGCCATTTGTCCCAACAGTGGTGAGGGATCCCAACTGAACAGCCAAAACCTCCCCCACAAGGCACCTACACTTCAGCGACAACAGAAGCAAGCTCCCAGTATAAGTCCATAAAGCAGATGAAGATTTACTCAAGTAAATTACTGCAGTAACATGCAATACCCTACTAAAAGCTGACAGGAGCATCCCTGCTGTTATGCTCCCTGTTGGGTGCAGGCTGCCAGCTCCATGCCAGCACCCAAGGGACAGGATGAGGCACAGCCTGGGATCCACCTCAGGGCACCCATGGCAAGGGAAGCAGCACCAGCTCACCCAGGGAACACATATTAGGAGTGTGTCAGGGTCTTGAGGACAGCAATGGACCTGAGTGTCCCAGCCCAGCCTCCCCTGCCCACAGCCCAGGACCCTATGTCAGTCCCCAGGGCCATCAGTTTCTGCTCCAGAAATGACACAACACAACTCCAGCTCCCCACAGCCTGGCCCTGCCTGGATCTAGACCATGCAAGAAGAACCTGCCTTAGATCCACACCAAAAGTCCAAATTTTCAAATTTGTAATAAAAAGTCACATAAATAAGCAGTGTCATGATGTATATCAAATGAAAGCTCAAAGGGATTTGAAAAGAAATATTATAAACTCATTAAGATAAAACATTTAACAAGTTAAAATGACAGTTAATATGTACCATATTTCCAGCACATAGTATTTATCAAAAAAAGGAAATGCTAGTCATTGGTTAAGAAGAGTAAAAAACTGTAATTGTGTCTGATTGTTACTTGCAGATAGTCAAAGGCAGAGCTAGGTGCTCCCAAATTATGATATTCTCATATCAGCTACTTTTACTTTTCCAAGAAAAATTAAGGAGCAAACAGTAGGTATACTTAATAGAAGTCACTTCTTATTTTATAATGTTCGGAGATCGAAAGAGATTTTTACAATTTATCCCCTCATAGCTGCAGCTTCTGCATAACTTACAGTTACCTTTTCAGTTCTTTTCCAAGATGTAAGAATGACCAGGCACAGATTCAGTAATGAGAGCTTTAGGCAAAGCACAAGACACTGCAAAACAAAAATTAGGTTGACAACATTACTATGGGACATTAAATATTGCCATATTTATCGAGAAAGATGAAAGTTATCATGACCCAAGTTAGTTCAGTACCTCACAGAGATGCTGGCTCAGTAAGATGACCTCATACAATGCTGAGCTTACATGGACCCCTCATGGACCTATTAACCCATCTCATGACAAAATGTTTTGGTTACATGAGCAGAATTGCACAGACCCACGAGCAGCCTTGGCTTCTTCTAGTTTTGATCTGCACATCATGTGATTCTACATCTGCAGATATTGAACACTGCTTTTCTTCCTGCTAACTGTGTGACTGTGTGTATTACACTGGATTTCCACATTCTTATGTTAACTGGACAATGAATGGCATAATTTTCCCTTTTCTCTATTTTTAATTAGCCTTTTTGCCTAAATGAAAGTGCAAAAGTCAAACACAGATTAAGCTCACTCCACTGTTAAGCGTTACTCATGTTCACATGTGGCCAAGTTAAATAATTCTGTGAATTTATCAACATGCAATGTAAATGTTGCTATGTATATAATTCACACTGAGGTCCAGTTTATAAGGATTACAGAGTAATGTCCACTTATCCAGATAGATCAGTCTAAGTTATTTTCATTTTTGAGAGAGGAGAAAATACCATTGTCACTTACAGTCCAGCCTTTTCACTAAATGTAAAATTTACATTTTAATTAGTGTATTTTCTTCTATTTGTCAGCACCCAGGACTCCTCAAATTTTGGTTCATATATTTTTCAATTTACCGAAACACCTTTAGTATAGAAACAAGGGTAGCCATCTACTCACATCCTTCATGCAAGTAATTAAGAGAGCTTTTTAGCAGCCAGACTCACTTTGCCTTCTGTTAACACAGAGGGGAGCTGCCTGGCAACAATTCCAAATGTAATAATAATCATCAGTTAATTGCAACAACATTTTCAGAGTATGTATTTAATACTTAATAGTGCTGCAAAGACAAGTATCAGAAGAGTAAAATCAAAGTCCCACTGTCAAAACAGCATATAGGGTATTGAGCTCCTGAAAAAAGAAGCTTATACTGTATTCCTAGGAACAATATGTTGACTGTTTTACCAGTTTTTCACTGATACGCATTTATATGAGATTTTTGAAATATATTCTAATATTTAGACAACCTACCACTAAGACAGAGAACATTATATGCTGATGACAGCTTAACCCCAGTGAATTTATTGATTTAGATGAACCAAATTTATTAATGACAGTGTCTGGAGACCTAGTTATATTGGCAGGTGAATTGGTAGAACGGACTCAAAAGTGAGATGAGGGAAGTGGTCCAATAACAACAACGACAAAAAAGCATAAGTCCAGAGAAAGGCAAATTAATTATCTGAATGATTACAACAAATTAAAAAACAAATCTCAAGTCTTATTTACCAAGTTCTACCACAAGAATTTTGGAGGCGTTGCTGAAATGCATGGCCTGTCACAAACAATCCATGAATTACATCCATGCACATCCTATTAACAACCCTGGACTTCAAGAAAAAAACCTAGAATTACAGGAAAAAGATGATCCTAAAACATTTGGTGTCTCATCTGACCTTTACATTGTTAGTGCAACGTAGCATCATTGCACTCCTTTCTTTTTACTATTATTATTCCTATTTGTTTCTTCTATTACTGTAAATGCTGGGGACATCAAAAGGACCTAAAGTGCACTAATCTAAGTGCTGTATAAACCATCCAGAAGATTATTAAACACAAAGAAAAATATTACTCAGCCAAAATCTCCTTAAGGATTAATGACATCAACCGCAGGTGAATTAGACTGTTCAAGTCAGTTTACAAAACATACACTTCTTCATGTTTTGTAGCATGTATATAACAATTTTTATTGACCATTAGTAAAAGGCCAGGCACCCAGGTCAGGATATGCATAGTTCTGTGACACAGTAATACTGATCTGAATAGAAAGCCATAATCTAGGACCACGTGACAAGGGGCCACATTCTTGAGCAGAGAAGCCAAGGGTCTGATATAAACATTGTTAGTCAGATAAGTGAGTTAATTTAAGATTTAAAGGACAAGCAGTAAATTGTAGCATGATCATTTACATTGCCTCAGAGAGCAGGCACACATCCAGCTAAATTGATCGATGGCTTGACAAATGCCATGGTAAGAGGAACATGGCTGCACTCACCATAGATAGATAACTTCACTCCCAGGTTCAGGAGGCTCGTGTCGTGGGCAATGCACTGTACAGCATGTATTTTCTCAGCCTGACCTGCCTGTGCTATACCCTGCAACATGCACTTCTGAGCTCATCCCTGTTCCTGGCCATCTGCAGAAGTGCCAAAATTATTCACGTGTTCTTGCCTGTCCTCACGTAGACAGAAATTTCTTTGTCCATTTGTAGATTTGAGGGCTTGTCCTGTTTTTCCCACGACTTTGACATTTTTTTCTCTGTCTGTCTCTTGTTCTGCTAGCTGTTCTCCACACTGTTCAAAGTTAAATGTTTTCAGGAAGCTGCCAACTTATACTTTTATGGTGCATAAAAGCCCTTGATATTTAACTGATAAAATACATTTAAATCCATATCACTTACATACCATAATGAAAGATAGAAAAAAACCCCACCTTCTATTAATTGCTCCTAATTACCAGTATAAAAAATTACCATATTGCCTCAAAAAATATGCAATCCTTTCCAGATGGTTATATCCATGCTGCAGACATTGCAGACTTAATAACATATTATCATTTTCTCCCATAAAATGACTTTAGTGTAAATCTTGTAAAACCATCATGAGTCATTATGCACCTCTAGACACTGCAATCTAAACAGAATGGTATAAAGAGGATCTGAGTAATTCTTCTCCATTTTGATAAGAAACTAATTTGATAAAAAATGATATGACAAAATTTCTAATATGTCTCTCCAGTCTTTTTTCTCTGTACACATGTGTATATTTAGATCTTCCACAAAAAATTATGTTTTGTGAATGAAAAACCTACTCAAAGATACTGTCATTTTAAAATGTTTCAGGACTTCTGTTGAAGATCCTGTTCAGACCACATAATAATTCAGTTTTAGCTCTTTTGACAATAGAACAAACATGCTCATCATTAAAAAAAAAAAATCATAGGGAATTCTCACTTGCTTACTCTGCTGAATTCCAGACATCATTCAGTGAACTTGAACAGTTTTTGTGTTTTTCTTTTTGATTTCTTTAGCTACATCATGTTTAGTTTTATGTTTTACTGACCACACCTCATTTTCATGGAAATAGTATTTTCCTCATTTCACCAATTGTTTTAAACAGATTCAAATAATTCCCCAAAATGCATGCATTACTTTTGTTATTAAACATAATAACAACAAAAAAAAAAAAGTTCTCTCCTCTATTTCTACTTATCTGAATACCCAATAAAGCAACATTTTTAAGCAGCTGACAGTACCAGCCATCACAGATCTTTCATTTTTACTAATCACAGGTCTATAATTTTTCCTAATTTCATATGTTCTGAATAAGTAAATTTAATGCAATTATTTCACTATAGCACATCTATGATTAGTTAGATTGAACACCTTGATTTTGTAATAGTCCCTGAATGGCTTGCTTCACACTCTAGCCAGGACAGTTAGTGTGGAGGTAATTTGAAATATATAATGAGTGGTCACAGTCATATCCCAACCCTTGACAGGGACCTTTGCTCTGTGGAGGTGAAGCAGGCAGGGTCATGGGTACCCTTCCCTCCAGCAAGGTAATTGTTGTGGAGGGAAGCACCAGATCCTGTGTTTTAGTGAGTCTATAAAATAATGTAATTTTGTATTTTCTGTGACTCTCATGAAGGAGAGGAGTGGAAGCTTCCAAACTGAATTTCTTTCCATATCTGTAGTAGAAGCTGAACAGTATATATCCCAGGTAGGGTACTAATGTGGTTGTTACCTTGTGAATTCATGATCATACAAGACTGGGATATAAATGAGGCTAAATTTGTCCACATTGGCTTGGATCCTTGCCACCCTAACATTCCAAATGTTCAAACATGTTCTGATGAAGTTTGAAGAGTTCCCTTAACTTGGCAAGTGTATTCTATCCCTTCAACTCGACAGCTAAGAACATTGGACAGTGAGATGATAAAAATCATTTCCCACCATCCCAACATTCACTATCCTTTGTTATGGTATTTTTATTGGCTCATAGGAATTGTCAACACACAGGTATAATTTCAAGAGCATGAACTTGATTTCCCAGGACTCTATCAGTGGTATTTAGCTGGAATTTTCATGTGGCACAGAACATACCACTTATTTTAGAGTAATACAGACACCAGAAACATATCTTCTGGAAACATGTACTTGAAAACATGGCAGACACAAAATAAAAGTAGATTTTTTTGCCTACCTACATCCCATTCTTCAGCAGGCCAAATTGTTTTGCTAGCTACTATAGGATTTTATACTTAATTATTTACACACAGACTTCAGAAAAAATCATACAGTATAAGCACACAAGAAAGTGGCATTGCCAATATTTGTGCAATTGGAAAAGCACATATACCAATAGAGTTATGGGTTTCTGCAGTGTAGTTCTTTATATGCAGAAAGAAACAGAGGGAATGCACAATAAAATCAAGGTGACTTTGGACAGGACAAAACAATCTTACTTTATTTTTTTGTTTTGCTTTTCATGAATCAATTTGTGTCCTACTTATCGTTTGTTTTCCCTGAATAAAGTAATTTTTTTTTCCACAGGAAAGCACTCAACCTCCTCCTACAAGCGCTCTCATTTGTTCTGTACAAGAAAAACATGGATAGAAAATTGACTTACCTAAGGATATAGAAAAACTGCAAACCAGAGAGGAAGACCAGCCTTTCCCAGCTTAGCAAACACTGCCTAAGGAAAACAAATATTTCTCCTCTCTGAAGCTACTGCCCCTGCACTCCTATTTAAGGGCAGATGCAGTGCTATATTTAGAACCAACCAAGTGATTCTCCCAAAACTGGGGTCAGCCTAATACGTAATAAGGGAGTGATATAAAGGCAAAAGAAAAGCATTAGCCTATATGGAGTTTAATACTGAATTTTAATAAAAGGCAAACTCATTCTTTAAAAAAGCAGCTGCTTATGTTAAAAGTGGGGTTTCATTCCCCAGCAACACCAAGCACATGGGAAGCAACTGAATGCCGGAAAACAGTTTAAATTTTTTATTTAGAAAAGTTTGAAGTTTTAAAATAATCAATAACTTAGAAGACCTGTGAGGAGACATAAACTCCCGAATATTATTAGTAGAGACGTGAGATCCCCTGGGTGCTTCGGGCTGTAAAATGAGCCTCCCTATTGCTTCCTTAAGAGCTCCGTGGATGTGAGAATGTTTGCAACAAATGAAGGCATACCAGTTGTATAAAACCCCTATTATTTCCATCTCTAATACATCACCAGTCAATTGGAGAGAGATTTTTCTACATCTTGTAGGTAAAGTAGGAAGAATTTAATATGCATAGAGACATAAGCATGTAGAGGAAAAAATACAGCCAGAGCAGTCACTCTGTGAGACCTTGGTGGTCCCTGATGCTTCCTGATTATTACTGACTAAAATGGATGCTTGCTGCCTGCAGGGCTCCGAGGTTTCTGTCCAGAAGGCACCACTGTGGTGGCTCTGACATGTCCAGATGGCAGAGGGGAGCAGCACTGGCTCTGCAGAGTGGGAAGGCTTGGGATCTGTCACTCTGCCCCATCCTGGTGAGAGACAGCCCCACAGGGATTGCATCCATAGGGGGGAAGGGAAGGGAAGGGAAGGGAAGGGAAGGGAAGGGAAGGGAAGGGAAGGGAAGGGAAGGGAAGGGAAGGGAAGGGAAGGGAAGGGAAGGGAAGGGAAGGGAAGGGAAGGGAAGGGAAGGGAAGGGAAGGGAAGGGAAGGGAAGGGAAGGGAAGGGAAGGGAAGGGAAGGGAAGGGAAGGGAAGGGAAGGGAAGACCTCTCACAAGGCTTTGTGACAAGCATGAATAATTAATCACCCTCTTCTTATTCTGTCTGGAAATAGGACAACATGGCTAAGAAAACCTGGCTTTATGGCAGACTAATCACACCTCATGACTTAGCCCACAATGACTCAAATAATCAGTGAGTCAGCAACATACAAACAGTAGGGAATTCATTGATCTTAAAATTATTTGAGAATAAAAAGATCTATTTTCAATTTACTTATACAGAAATCCAGTCATTGTCAAAGTCACTAAATGACAATCTCTTCCACTGCATGGTATGTGAGACTGATACATGAACAACATTCTTTTTAAGTCATATATTCTTCTGATGTATACATGTAGGGAAGCAGAGCAAGAGGTGGAAAAGCCTTTAAATCACTGATTCTTATCCCATCTGCAGTGTTCATCCAAGTTTCCTAAATAGTTCTGGTAAGGATCTTTCTTACTTTTGTATCATCTAGGGCTACCATTTGCTTGAAACAGACTTCTCCCTTCCTCCCATTGATCTTGAATTATAACTCAGTCTGACAGAATTAGATCTACAGAGACAGACAGAGTGGAATGACTGCATATGCCCTGAATGTAGATGTTGCTTCAGAAGCAGCTGTCAAAGTAATTAGCATGTAATAATCCAGAGTAAACCCACTTTACTTACCCAGCTCCATCTCTTCTCTCCTATTGAATTTTCCCGTGGGAGGGAAAAGGTCATTTTTCAGGAAGACTTTAAAGTTCTCACTGCGCTCTACTTTTCATTTCTCATTCTATATTTATTATCTCTACAGAAATGGAGGCATTTACAGCCTGCCCTGTCTGCCTTTACACTTGAGCACTCTTCTATTTTAAGTTTTCTTCAGGGTGTGGCTGGATGACAAAAATATGGAAGTGCATCCTAAGGACTGTGGGGAAAATGCCAAAGGCAAGAACAGGCTAGGTAGGAGGGCCAGCTCCAGGTTGTTTCCAGGAAAGAAAATAAATAAATTCTTCTTCTTTTCACAGAAATTACAAAATAAGATAGAAGAGAAAACTGCAATATTGTGTTATTCACTAGTGGTGAAATTTAGGCAGCAGAGCACAAAAAATTATCCATCATTTTAACTATGAAATAATTTACATTATATTCCTACTTCTCCCCTAACAGAGAAGGGGCCTTCTCCTGATCCTTCCACTTCCCAAATAGAAGATCTTCCCTAAGAACTTTTCTAAAGCAGAGATTTAACAGGGTATCAAAAGGATTACTCAAGCATTGTAAACTAAGCATGTGCTAAAATCCTTCTGTGAATTTGGTATTTTAGAATTACTTCTTTATCTTCTGCCAGTCCCTTGATGTGGGTTGCTTAACTGATACAGGCCTAAGTAATGTCTCAGCTACTCCAGCAAAGGGAAAGACAAAGAACTGAAATGGAGCTCAGGAAAAAGAGGTGTTATCATTTTAACCATTGGATTACACATCAAAACACTAATGAAATGAAATGTAATAGTGTTAGAAGAGGTATGTTTTTAGCCTATAAGGGTGTCTTAATAGTGGCCTTATGCTTTTATCTTTCTCCAGTTCCAAGAAAGCCTAATGCATCTTTTTATGGCAGCTTCTGAAGCCCAGCTTTGTTGATATGTTAACTGCTAATTTCCTCAAGTGCTTGTTGCATATTTATAGCTTCATTTAAATTAAAAGATTGGTAACTAGCAATGAGGCTCCTCATCTCTGCAGCAGTCCTAATTATTCACTCAGCCCTGTGGTGAGGTTTCTAAAGCCATGCTAGAACAATGGATGCTGTGCACTGGTGATCTTAGAGCAGTCTCTCTTCACAGTTACCCAAGTCCCAGGATCTCCCTTGGTATTACAAATGAAAGACAAAACAGTGCATGCAAATTCAACCCCATAAAAAATAAATCATGTTCTTTGCTCTGTTGGTGCCTTTGGTCAGTGTAGGGGGATAGAACACAAGTAAACAAAGGTGGCATAGAAAGTAATCTTACCCCCTAAAGAGTTGCAGCTGGGTTAATTATTAAGGATTAGGAGCTGGCCTGATGTTAACAGGCCACAGCTGCAGCCAATAAGAAGTGTTATAAAAGAGTGGATTGGGTGATTGAGGGGAGTTGGAGTCAGCTGGCTGCTCTGAGGACAAGGAAGAGTCAGTGCCTGGAGGAGCTGCCTGCAAGAACCATCAAGGAGGTATGAAACTCCAGCAAAATAGAACCTTTGTAATATAATAACAAGAGGTCAGAAATTCAGGTTTATCGGTCATGGGGTCCTCATGTGAACCCAGTAGAATGTGTCTCATTCAGAGGAGAGTGCTAGCACCTGAAAGATTGAACTCAAAACAGTTTTGGAGGAACTGCATCTGGTCATGAAGATGAGCTAGCAAGAGAGCAGTAACAGATGCACTTGACTGCTGACAGCATGTAAATGTGCAATGGAGCACAAATCCCCAAGGGAAATACACCTTGCTGCTTCTTTCAAGTGGGGAGAGAACAAACCCATAATGACTTCTAAGAAGCTTAAGCATTTATCTCTCTAGTTCCTCTTTTCTGCTTATTTTCTTGGTTTTCCTGATGCATTTTCTCTTATTGTACTAGAGCTTCCTGATTTTCTTTTTCAATGCCCAACTTGCAAGTATCTTAAGGCTGGTTTCATGCAGCTGAAAACTGTCAAAAGCTTAAATTACCCTTCCCAGAAATGAGACTGTGCTGTGTGGAGAGGAGACCAGAGAAGAGTCAAGTAATTTGGAAGAGGAGGAGGAAAATACACTTCCAACTAAGGGAAGGATGTACAACTCCCAGGAGAGAGGACAATGGCAACTGAAGGAAAGGAAAACAAAACAACTACAAAACCCCCATATTAGATACAAGATATTTTAAACACCTAGACAAGGATTTTCAATCGGCAATTCATCTGAACCAGAACATCAAACCATTTTAGCATAAATCTTTTACAAACGCTAATACCTAAGCATACAAAATGCTGGGATTTTTTTCCCTACAACATAAGGCAAAATGAATCTCTTAGTAAGTATCCTCATTTATATCTAAGACAAACAAACCACTGAGCCACAACTCACTGAGTTACAGCAAATCAATTATTTTTTCAGATACCTAAACCGTAAAGTGTCCCCCTGCTGTCCAAGAAGGTACTGCAAAGCCCAGCAGAGTCAGTGCTAAGGTTTACTGACTCAGGAAAGCTCAGATTCATATCTTTCTTGATTTAATATCAGCTCAGTGGCATCTCTTCATTTACCTTCACAATGACACCTGTACAAAGACAAGGACCATGAAGATGTCTGTGTTATCCTGGTGTATTTATTCCAGTGTCACACAGCACACTTGGCAGGGACCTGCTGCTGCCACAGTTATCTTTATCAACTAACCCCAGTATCACCCACAGCACACTGAATCTGGAGAGAAGCACAGGCTGTAAGAAGGCAGAGACAGGGACTAACACTGCACTGGTGTGGTCCAGAGGCTTCACCACACTTGGAAATGAAGGCAAGGAAGCTGCCATTCAAAATCCACCATTAAGCAGCACCATTCAATGCCTGTTTTAATGTGCTCAGGCTTCAGTAGCTGTCAGCTGTGGGGATTACTTCTCATAACAGCATTTGCATACAGAATTCACATCAGACAAGCACAGACAACTGAAGCACAGAATCAAAGAAAGTTTGAGATTGGAAGGGATCTCTGAAGGTCATCTTATCCAGCTTATTTCTCCAACAAAGCTAGTTGGAGCTGGTTGTCCAGGGTCACATCCTGATTTTTAATATTTCCATAGATGAAGACTTGTGGTAGTTTTGGCTGTGGTGGAATTATTTTTCTTCCCAGTGGCTGATATAGAGCTGTGATTTGGATTTTTTCTGAACATAGGGTTGATAATAGATGTTTTTGTTATTGCTGAGCAGGGCTTGTACAGAGCCAAGGCCTTTTCTGCTTGTCATGCTGGTGAGGGAGCTGGGGCTGCATGGGAGGTTTGGAGGAGATGCAGCCAGGAGAGATGACTCGAACTGACCAAAGGGATATTCCAGACTATACAGCATCGTGCTCAGTACATAAAATAGAGAAGGAGGGGACATTTGAAGTGTTGACATTTGTCTTCCTAAGTAACTGCTGAGTGTGATGGGGCCCTGCTGTCCTGGAGATGGCTGAACAACTGCCTGCCCATAGGAAGCAGTGAATTCCTTGGTTTGCTGTCTTTGTGTGTGCAGCTTTTGCTTTTCCTGGTAAACCACCTTTATCTCAACCCAGGAGTATGTTTTACCCTTTAAGTTCTCTGATCCTGCTGCTGGGAGTGAGCAAGCAGCTGTGTGGGGTTTGGCTGCTGGCTGGGGTTAGACCATGACAAGAATACAAAACCTCTCTGGGCAACCAGGGCCAGCTCTTGGGTACTCTCACAGTGGGGAGGGGGGAAGTTTTCTAATGTTCATAACCTCTGTGTTTGAGTTTGTGTCTCTGACTGGAACTGTCTCTGGTTCTGTCCCCTTCTCCTCTTGAGCTGGCAGGAGCTGAAGGTCAGACATGACATCCTCCAGGTTCACAAGCACTCACACATTCGCTGTCTGGTTACCTCCTCTCTCTCTGTGTCAGTGCTTGCTGCAAACAGATGCACACTCTCATGATGGCTGATGTTGCAGGCACCCCACAACCATGGGTGCCCCCAGATATGTAGAGTATAAGGGCACCTAAAACCCCCAGTCTGACACCATTAGCTGGCAGCCACTCCATGCAGTACTCACACACATGGATGAAGAGTGAGATAGTTAAGAAAGGTTTGAATAAATTAGGACAGACTGTGGTGACCAGGCACAGTGCTTATTCAGATAGGTGTACTTTATAAAGTACAGTCAGCCCCATTGATAGCCCTTTCTGGCTGATCCTCTTTTTGTTCCTCTGATTTCTTCCCCTAAACATTTCTTCTTCACTTTATGCAGGTCTGCCAATTCTCACACCTCTGGTCCAGCGCTCAGGATCTTCGCTTACCCCATCTCAACATCTCCAGGTAGAATCTTCTCACACTCCACATATCCTTACACAGATAATGTGGAAATCATCTGCTCCTGTTTCACAGAGGAAAAGGAGAAGGAAAGAAATACACAGATCACACAGCAGTGCCTGATTATGAGTCCAACGTAAGAGCTGACATGAAAGCCTCAAACAGTATCAAGTGCAGGCATATCCTTCTGTTCAAGGTCATTGAACTTTTTCTGGCATCTCCAACAGTTCATGTCACTGAAAGCACATATCTGTGATGTGATGTCCCATGTCACACAATATACTGCCTGACATATATGATCATTACTATACTTTAGAATAATGAACTTTTACTGTATTCCTGGAAGCAGGTAACTTGCATTACAATTGTTTTTTTTAATTTCAGAACTAAATGACTTACATCCACAGCAGCTCCAAGGAATGAAGATCTGACAAGATTTCACTGTAAATGGGCAAGAACCATTGCAAATGCAGATCAGGAACAATTTTCTTAAGGACCTATATCAGCTGGACCCCTTAATTCCTGTTCCTCGCTATTGTGGGATATCTTTGATTCTGTAGTTGCTATAAGCAAAAGAATGAGTTTACCATAGGTAGATATAACAAGAAGTGTGCTAAGACTGATGGTCTCAGGCAGGCCCCAAATTTACACTGTTTTGATAGATTTGCATATTTTTCGTAAGAACCAAGAAAGAAACAACTGTTTAGCAGGAATGTTTAATGAACCATGCTGAATCTTCTCCAACTGCTCAGTAGTTGCTTCTCCAGATCTTCAAAAGTAATGCCATAGTGCATAAAAAACAAAGCAGGACTTTATTACATCTTCTTATGGAAGAGACTTGCTTGATTATTCCATCCCAATCTGCAACTACTGTTTCTGTCCATGGTCCATATTATGGTGCTTCAGGTCAAGCTACCTTTGGAGGTCACCAGTTGTCTCTATTGCTGCTACTGCTCCCCCTGTACAGCTGTGAGTATTCCTAATGGGCAGGTTTTGCTACACTCTTTGTCCATGCCATTTCACTGATTGTTTAATCTTCTCATTCTTTGTCATTAAGTTGTCACTAAATCAGTCATCCACTATTGTCCTTGACTCATTTGACCTAGAGTCAAAGACTCATTTCCTTTCAAAGGGTGCTTTTACCCAAATAAAAACTGTAGGATTCCCCACTCAAACACTGTTCACATTAAAACAAAACTTAGAAAAGTTATTCTGAATTTGTTCTCTTTTTTTCATCATTCATCCAGATTAGGTCTTGTTTCACATACTGGCCTGCAACTTTATTTTAATCACGAGGTAATGTTTACATTACTGATTGAAGAACTTGCAGATCTAAGTACATATATTTTGATTTCTACCTTACTGATATCTGAATCAAACTATTTTTCTATTTAATCTGAGATAGATATGTATTCCAGATACACAGATAGCTTGAGATGGCAGTAATATTTTTGCACCACCTGTCTCTTTTACTCTGATTTTCTACTGCAATTAGGCAGCATTAGGTACCACCAGCATTTGGTATCTACTGTAACATATCCTAAATAAATGCTAGGCAGATTCAGAGAGCTGCACGACCAAAGCAGGCTTTCATCCAGCTTAATAAATACCTTGAGGCTTACGTCACATCAGAACGGCACAGAATGTAAAGCTCTGAATGCTTAGGACAGCTGTCCTCCTTCCCTGCCTCCGTGGCCTTTCTGATTACACTTGCACCCAATCCCATCCACTGGCACTGTTTCCCAAGTGACACAAATACTGCAGCAGCACAGGAGTCGAAAAAATCTTGAGCTGAGTGTGGTCGTCAAGATGTCTGGGTATTTATGACAGGACAACAGCAACATCACAACATCACAAATCACTGAAGTTGCCCAGAACCCCAGCGAGTTCTGTGAGCGATAGATCCTTGTTCTTTACCTGACAAAGGGACCCAAATCAGCTGCCTGGAATTTCCAGTGCGTAGTATGGGAACTCTTGACTGGACACATATAATTTGAGGCCAGAGTGTCATAGTCATCCTTGTCTTATTTATACCTCAGAGTCTCTTCAGTAGTGTTGGCTACTTTTGTGCAGTGATGCCACACAATTGATAAAACATATGGTTAAAACAGCGGCTGGCTGAAGTACTTGTACTATAAAAGGAAATGGGTCTTAATTTGGATGTATCCAGGAATTAATCCTTACTTATTGCTCATGCTTTTCTCCAACTCTTAATTGTTTGCTGTATGTAAAAAAATGTGCCTTTTTTATTTAAATTTGCTTAGCTTTACCTTCCACACAGTAGATTTTTGCTGGCTTCTCAGATTTAAAAAAAAACACAGTATTTTGTTCCTCTGATGGTGCTCACATACTAACCCTCAAACTTCACATTCCCACTGCTATTTCACTGCAATTGCTTTCTGATTGTATTCTGGCAGTGCAGAAACAATAGGTATCTGATTTTATCCTGGCAGTGCAGCCTACTAGCACAAAGAAGTCCGGACTTCTGTGACCATAGTAGAAAAAAACCAAATAATTAAAACAAGTTTGCGGTTTAGATGTTTATATAATTGTAATTTTTCAGATATCTGAATAAGATAATTATTCTTTGAGGATATTTCAAAAGGCGATGAAGTAAAAAGGAAATTGGAACTATGTGTTGACATAATAGTGGACAGTCACCTGGAGAGGAGAGACAAACATAGATCGTGGTAAACATTAGTAGTGAAAGAAACAGTTTGCAGTGATACCTTACCAACAGTGTGCCTTTGTGCCCTTCTCTAACTTTTTATTATATTTAGTGTAAAAGAATTGTGCTGTTTTTTCTAGAGTTGAGATTTGCCTGTCATTACCTTCCATGCAGTAATTCATATCACAGAAGCACTATGAACTTGCCAGCAGTGTGTCTCTCTGGCCAAGAAGGCAAATAATATCCTGGGGTGTATTAGGAAGAGCATTGCCAGCAGGTCACAGGAGGTGACCCTGTCCCTGTGCTCAGCCCCAGTGAGCCACGTCTGGAGTGCTGTGTCCAGTTCTGGGCTCCTCAGGACAAGAGAACCATGCAGCCCCTGGAGCAGCTCCAGCAGAGGGCTATGAAAATGATTAAGTGCCTGGAACATCTTGTACAAGGAAAGGGGGAGGGAGCTGGGCCTGTTCAGCCTCGAGAAGAGATGACTGAGACAGCTACAGGTATCTGAAGGGAGGGTGTCAGAGGATGTTTCCAGGCTCTGGGCAGTGGTGCCCAGCAATAGGACAAGAGGCAGAAACTGATGCACGGGAAGTTCCACATGAACATGAGGGTGAACTCCTTAATTCTGCGGGTGACTGAGCACTGGAACAGACTGCCCAGAGGGGCTGTGGAGCCTTCTTCCCTGGAGATATTCAAGAACCATTTGGGCACCATCCTGTTCTCTGGGATGGCCCTGCTTGAGCAGGGAGGTTGGACCACAGGATCTACTCTGGTCCCTTCCACATGACCCATTCTCTGATTCTGTGATTCTGTTATGAAAAAAATAATATTCCAGAAAGAATAGGAAGGAAAAGGAACCTTACCAAAAGGACACCTAAGGATTATGATATTTTCAGAAGTTTTCTGGGAAATGCTAATTAAGCAACCTGAATTGCATTCCTAAACTGTAATATAAAAGCTTCGACTTGAGCTTCAGCTTTGTGTCTATAAAAGCACTAATATCCTTTGTAGATGGTTTTTTTCCCTGTTTAATGCTAGGTAGAATTAGTATAGAGATGTAAAGGGTATAAAGCTGATTGTGATAACTGCTGGTGAAGACACTGCTGGACAGCTTGGAAGATCGTGTCTTTGCAGGAATCATGACAGAAGCCAGTAAATAGAGGCCTGTGTAAGGGAAAGTAACAGCTCTGTTCTGGACTTGATGAGTTCAGATGGATAAGAAAATATGATGGCTGGTTTTCTGTGCACTTTTGATCAAGAACACACTTTAAACTCACGTATGATACATGAGGAACATAACTACTGCCTTCGTTTTCAGCTGGAAAAGAAAATATGACACTGGAAAGAGAAAATAATACACGTGTAATCTCTCTAATAGCAGAAAGGAATGTATGTGCAGTGTTATTCCCTTTCTAATGGAAGTATGACAGGAATTTCCTCATGTGTCACATACCCTGGGAAATAATTGTGCCTCATGACAACCACAGAGAAATAGTCCACTAAAGCTCAATTCTCAGGGAATATAGAGCAGCTGTCTCAACAGTTTGACTTCTGATTTGCTTTGTGCCTTATTCATTATTATTGTTTGCTATTCCAGCTCCTCCCACCTCCCCAAACCTCCCTGGATGACATCCATTAGTCTCTCTACAACCAGTCAAACCTCCTGCTGATGGAACTCACAGGCACTTGGAAACTGGTAAGTTAATTCTGGTCCTGAAAGCAGCCCTCCACATCCAGCCCTTCTGAATTCACAGCTGGAGAGGTGCTGTATTCCTACCATACAGGACTTGATCTAAAATTGGTGAGAGGATGCAAATCGCTCTGGGGAACAGCACAACACATACGTTTGCTTTGTTCTTTAAATCTTTCCTAGGGAATTGATATTTGCTGTAGACAGGGCAAGGACACCAAATGTACTTCTAGGCCTGGTATGATAAAGTCATTCCTATGTTAAGGCAAAACTTATGAAATATGCACCAGGGATGTTAAGGAGGAAAAGGTCAGAGAATTGATCTACATTCCAGAAGCTAATGAACACTTGCTTGGTGAATGTAATCTGTTGAAAAAAGAGAATAGAAAACAGCAGCCAAGTAAGGAGGAAAGATAAATCATTGTGTATGACAGAGATCTGAAGAGGAACCAAGTCTGATGACATCTTTCTAGACAGATACATTATAGCTAAAGATCAACACCAAAGATCAACCACTTCCTCCAGGAAATAATTTGAATAGCAGCTATCCAAAGACAGCTGCCTGTAAAAGTTCTTTAAAATTAATAATATCCAGAATCACCTCAGATTTCTTTAAAACATTCAAGGAAATTTCATTACTTGATAATTCTGGCCACCATTTACAAGACTACCAACTAGTATTTCATTTACTTTACTTGGAATAATTGTTATGTGCAAAATTTGCATGCGTAAGTGTTTACACTGACATACCATGATGATGAGTAAGGGATCAGAGCAACTGATATACAGGGAGAGGATGAGGAGTCTTGGCTGCTTACCCTGGAAAACAGAAATGTCAGGGGATTTTATCAATGTGTATGAATACCTAAAGGGAGGGTGTGAAGAAGACAGAGCCAGGCTCTTCCTAGTGAGGCTCAGGAATGTGATAAATTGTAGATTGGCCCTTGGGGACTGAGATGTGGCCAAGGGCAGGGCAGGAGGAGGCTCTTGTTAACTCCAAAGTTACATTTGGGAGGGAAAGTCAGTGAAAGTCTCCTCCACACCTCTGACTTTTCTTCAAACACATTGCATTGCATGGCCATCAGTGAAACTGCTTTGCTCAGGAAATGTCTATTGCCTTCCTTATACCACAGAATGTAGCATTTAGTGAGTAAGGAATCCAAAATAACAGAGCAGGGTTTCCATGATATAGTATTTGTCTTTAGACAACTGGTCCATTCAGATACTGGATTTTATTTTAAAACTTAATTTACCTTCTGCAGTATATTATGACTCACCAATTCCAGTTTCAAATAGGCAAGTTTCAGTGGTTTCAATATTACACATTATTTAAACTTTATGCAGCAATGTAATGATAAATATCAAACTTCACATTAAACATCATATTTCTAGTATATGACATATTAGCTTACATTCAAGAGATAAGTACATCTGTGGGTATTGAATTGCTAGCAAAGGCCTCTCAGTCCAAGGAGAACTTTTAGGCCACAATGAAGGTGCATTTCATTGTTTATGAATTTTAGGGTACGCTTCTGTCTCCCTGTCCCACTGGTTTAGTGCAGGACAGCAGATCAGCCATGGGTGGGGGCCCAGCCCGTTCCCTGCAGCCCGAGGAGCAGAGGGGAGGGCAGCCAGGAGCCAGGGGGTGTCTGGCTGTGGGGCTGCTCCCACCAGCCTTGTGGCTGCTGCTGCTGGGGCTCACCAAGCCTGGCACAGAGGTCAGAATGAAGGAAGTATTGTCCACAGATCTCCTCACAGCCAGCCATAGCCCCTGGCCATGCTGCTCCAGGCTCTCTGCCCATCCCCTCATCCCTGGTTATCCCTGGGGCTGGGGCTCTGCTCCTCTGCTGCAGCTCCTCCTCTCTGGTATTGACTTCCACATGGAATAAAAAGGGACTGAATTTTCCCTCTCTGAATGGCTATTTTTGACACTGTGCCCAATCCCTCTAAAATTTGGATATTAAATATCATATGGAAATATCTCACCTAGGACACCATACAGAATAAATCTGGGATGTGACACTCAATACAACAGAAGAGCATTCATTTATCATTAGTGTCAGTACTGTTCCAGTTCAAGGAATTTTTCTGAAACTCAGAAATCAGACTGGAAAAGACATTTGCTATCTAGTCTAGAGTGGAATACACATATTTGTGATATGTGATACAAGATCTATTTCCTCAAAGTCATATCAGCAGTCACCTCTGTCAGACCTTCATGCCTTTCCTGGGCAGCTGAGCTAGGTCAATTTCTGTTCACTGTAATGGGACTTACGGGACCATTCCAGCTGCTGTAACTCCAGCACTGTGCTTCAGATCATTTATTCTGAAAGTAATTTTTTCCAGGATCATTTATTTTGGAAACTGTTTTAGTCCCTACAAGCTGAGAAATGCAGTGAAAGAAAAAAAAAATAATTTGGAGCTTCTCCAGGATTTGCACAGAGATAAATTTACACAAAGACCTTTCCCACTCTCCACATGACTCCTGAGACAGCAGAAAACTAACCTAGGCTAACAAAATAAGGAAATGGAAGTGTGTTGTTGAAAGGATGCTGTTTATAGAAGCTAAAGAACAAAAGAAAGAGGCTGATAACCAATAAAAGTGATACAAAAAAATAATATGTCAGAAATAATAAAAGGAGAAATTATTTGTCAATCACTATTTCATACTAAAACACACTCACATATTGTCTTTGAAAACTCTCTGTCCTTTATAAGTAGCAAACCAAAGAGTCAGATTTTCAAGGTATGGAAAGCTTCATTTGTCTTTTCCACGCACATGATAAATTTAAAAAGTAAAAAAATAGGCCAAGAAAAAAATTACTAAGGCAAAGAGATGTTCAAAGTCAAGAGTCAAAGTATGAAAAGCCTTCTTTCTCAAACGTGGTCTTTTTATTTTAGCCAGACTCTCATTTATCTTCTGATATTTCTGCCTTGGGAATTTCATTTATAGTCTTTAAATAACCCCACTAAGCACCTTAATAAAAATAATCAGCCTATTCTTTATAAAATTACTTTTTTTGCAAAGTAACGCTGTTACATAAATGCAGGAGTACCCAATCTCCATCCCTTATGATGCTCTCTGAAGATACAGATAGCATAAAAACACTTCAGAAAGTGCTTTTATATGGGTTCATCTAAAATTGAAAGACTACTAGCTATATTACAGACAGTGTCTTCAAAACAGCTAGTTCTGTAAAATACATTTGCCAGACAAAACAGCTTTACCCTTACCAGATAGGTTAGCTATTTCCTTTTTTCTTTTTATTTTTAAAAGGCGAAGTATTAGACAGCTGTGGCTGCATATTTTTGTCTAGCTACTCATCTTACTCCCTTGGGCTACTCTGAATAACTTAACTGCAATTGAAATCCAAATTTGGTTCACTAAATTCATTTGACAGATGAACTAGAATAATGTCATTTGTAAAAGTAACTTGGATATAGCCATAAAACCTGTTTTCATTTATCAAGACATTTTCTAATAAATACATATAACAAACAGGTCCTGTCTGAACTTTGTAGCATCTGGCATATGAGCACTTCTGTCAAGACAAAACACAGATTTTAAATGTTTGGCTCTGACAGGGCTTTTAGTGTGGCTGGAATTTTTTCTGTCTTCAAGTTTACCTAAGAAGCCTCTTAGCTTATGGACAACTTCACAGAGCAATACTCATATCCTCATGTCATTTACCAATGACTGCAGCACACTCAGTGAAATAATGCAGCCATTCCATTAATAAAAGAAATGCAGGAGTACAGAGAAGAAATTGATGATTTCTCTGCTGAACTCTCCTCTTATGCTTTCTTTCTTTTTTTCTTTTTTTTCCCCCCATGATTAGGGTGTGCCTCCACTATGTTATGAAAATCCCCTTGGCACAACATGCAAAGTAACATTGTCTTTGTAGAGAGAAAGTAAAAAAAATTACAGCAGGGCCAGAATGAACAAATAATTATTTCATTTGTGATTATTAAGCTTTGTAGGGAACTTGTATCAGCTCCTTTTCCTGCTTTTCTCAGCAACATAAATAAATTTGCCCTCGTTGCTGCTCAGTAGAAGCCACTACCCACTAGATGGGGCCCCAAGGCAAGAAGTTCTCAGCTCACAATGCCAGGCTCACTCTGAGAAGCTGCATTTCCAGAGGAGAATTATTATAAGGGCAAAAAGAGGTCAGAAATATCAGAACCCCGAGTGTGTTTAAGAGATTGAGCTGAATTTGTAATTTGGTTCAGACGGGTACTTAAAATCTACTAGCACCTATGCCAGAAGGAAAGCACAGACCCTCTACCATACAAATTCTATCTAATCCTTAAACCCACCATTCTTAAAAGCGGGGGCGGGGGAAAGGTCTTTGTATTCCACCAATAAAATTCAGAAAATTTTTCACATAACTGGACTTGACTACACAGATACTACACCTGCTCGCAGGGGAGGGCAAGCACAACATCACCTGTAACAAGTAGCACCATGTGTTTCCTCCCTGTTGGTCCAGACAACAGCAATGCCACCATCCCTTAGGAAAATATGTTTCCAACAAGCTGCAGTCCTCAGAGACATTTCAGCTCTATCTTGGTCTGCTGGGAACTCAGCTTCTCACAAAAAATACATTAGGTCCCTTGCTCAGATTCTGCTCCATAGATCTACAGAAAATGTTGATCTTTGCATATTTAATGAAAGAAGGGGTCACAAAACAAAATTTCTGCACTTCACACCCAGAGACATAACCAAGACATTATTGTGATTTTTATTCACTTTGATGCACAACTGTTTTCTTATTTTATTTATTCAAAGTTGATTCTCAGCTGATGATTTACCACCTTGAATGTAACTGTTCTATAAATGTGAGTGCAGACTGCTATTCTACAGCTTATCCACCTGCACTTGTGCTTGAACTCTTTACCATGGATTGTCTTTACTGTCAGTGGAGAAAGACTCTCCACAAATGCAATTCATCCCATTCCAAAGTAAAACTCGTCCTCCTGGGGTAAGTAGTTCAGACATAGGTGCCAAAGTGGAGAGGTCTTAGAGGAGTGCAAAGCCAGCCCCTGCATCTGCTTCTCAGAGGAGACATGGTTCTTAGCCTTGTGTTTAACAGCACATGCAGCAAGAACATGAGCTTTTCTCTCCAATTCATCAGATTTGCTAAGTAATTTTATTTTTGTACATCATCACTGCCCAGCAGCAAGTGCAGTGATGGGCACCAGCCCCCAGGTCAGTGAAGACAACCTAGACTTGTTCATACCAAAATGGAAAACACCCAAGCTGAGGCTGCCTGAGTTGTTTTCCTGTTTATGTCTGCCTGGGTCAGACCCTGGCGTGGCAGCCTTCTCTAAAGGCAGCTTCTGAAGGTAGAACACACTGGCTGCTCATTGAGCTTCATCTGTCAGATGGATCACCACCTCTAACATGAAAAGAAAATAAAAGAAGGGTAGTCATAGTGGGTGACTCCTTTCTCCCATATGTTGACTGGACCCACCCCACAGAGTGGTCTGCTGCCTCCCTGAGGCCCAGGTATGGGATATCAGTGAGAGACTTCCAGGGCTGATTCAGCCCTCTGATTATTACCCACTGCTGATACTCCAGGCTGGCAGTGATGAGACTGAAAAGAGAAGTTCCAGGGCAATTAAAAGGAACTTTAGGGCACTGGGTCAAGTGGTTGATGGGGCAGGAGTTCAGGTAGTGTTCTGCTCAGTGCCTTTGGTGGCTGAGAAAAATGGTGAAAGCAATAGGAGAGCCTACATTATCAACAAGTGGCTCAAGGGTTGGTGTCATCAGCAGAATTTTGGGATCTTTGATCATGAGGCAACATTTTTGGCACCTGGCCTGCTGGGACTGGATGGGCTCCATCTCTCTGTTAAAAGCAGAAGGATTTTAGCTCATGAACTGGTGGAACTCATTGTGAGGGCCTTAAACTAGGTCTGAAGGGGGAAGGGGATGCAGCTGGGCTGGCTGGAAGCAGGCCCAAGGGTGGAAGCCTGAGTTAGAGGTTAAATCAGCAGCCCAGCTGAGGTGCATGTACTCTAATGCACGCAGCATGGGTAACAAACAAGAAGAGCTGCAGGGCACAGTGCAGCAGCAGAGCTGTGATGTAGTTGCCATCAGGGAAACATGGTGGGATGACTCACATGGCTGGAGCGCTGCCCTGGATGGCTACAAGCTCTTCAGGAGAGACAGGAAAGGGAGAAGAGGTGGAAGGGTGGCACTTTATATTAGGGAGGATTTTGATGCCATGGATGTTGAAACTAATGATGACAAAGTTGAATGCCTATGGGTAAGAATTAAGGGGAAGGCCAACAAGGCTGACATTCTGCTTGGAGTCTGTTATCATCCACCCAGCCAGGAAGGACAACTGCCACCACAACTGTGCACCAACCATGTGGACAGCTTATTCTACAAGCAGCTGGAGAGTGTTTCAGGATCACCAGCCCTTGTTCTTTTAGGTGACTTTAACCTACCAGACAGCTGCTGGGAACTTATTACAGCAAAAAAGAGGCAGTCCAGGAAGTTCTTAGTGTATGTGGAGGACAGAATGCACTTTGGCCACAATAACCCCCTGCAGTGTTACAGGCTGGGGATAGTGTGGCTGGACAGTGCCCAGGCAGAAAGGGACCTGGGGGTGCTGGTGACAGCTGGCTGATCATGAGCCAGCAGTGTGCCCAGGTGGCCAAGAAGGCCAATGGCATCCTGGCCTGTATCAGGAATGGTGTGGCCAGCAGGACAGGGAGGTCACTGTTCCCCTGTACTCAGCACTGGTGAGGCCACACCCTGAGTGCCGTGTCCAGTTCTGGCCCCTCAGTTTGGGAAGGACGTTGGGATGCTTGAGCACATCCAGAGGGGGCAACGAGGCTGTGAGGGGCTGGGAACACAAGCCCTGTGAGGAATGACTGAGGGAGCTGGGGGTGTTTAGCCTGGAGAAAAGGAGACTCAGGGGTGGCCTTACCACTCTCTACAACCCCTGAAAGGTGGCTGTAGTCAGGGGGGGCTGGTCTCTTTCTCCAGACAGCAACTGACAGAATGAGAGGACACAGTCTCAAGCTGCACCAAGCAAAATATAGGTTGGATATCAGGAAAAGTTTTTTACAGAAAGAGTGATATAGTAGTGGAATTGGCTGCCTGGGGAGGTGGTGGAGTCACCATCCCTGGATGTGTTCAAAAAAGAACTGGACGTGCCACTCGGTGCCATGGTTTAGTTTAGGTGTTAGGGCATGAGTTGGACTTGATGATCTTGAAGGTCTCTTCCAACCAAGTGATTCTGTGGTTCTGTGAAGCTAACAGGATGGTAATTCAGTTATCAATACTTTAACATTATTTAAATTCCTCCTTTTTGGACTATAAGACATGGTGCTTTCCTAGACAATTCCTGAGTACAGGCAGGATTCAGCCTGAGCAAAGCATCATTGCCCATGGTGGTTTGGAGGCAGTCCTCCTGTACTACTAGGTAAGAGAGCTTTACAGCACAGTATAAAGTAGTCCTAGGGATGCCAGTAGTTCTAGGGATCAACCATGCCAGCCATAAGCCTGTTCATTTTAATAGAATATAAGCATACATATGTATGTATGCATCTATCTATCTATCTATCTATCTATCTATCTATCTATCTATCTATCTATCTAATCTATCTATCTATCTATCTACCTATCTTACAAGACCAGAATCTGGTAGACTTTAAAATGAGGCAATTTGCTGAGAATGAAAACTGCTAAGCAAAACTGGAGTGAGGGCAGAGGAGAGACAAGTACCACAGGAGCAGTATGGAGGTGAAGCAGCTTGGGCATATTATGGCAGGGTCACCAACCCTCTTGAAAGTCTGTAATTGTCCCAGGGGAGAACAGCATACCATAAGAGAACTGACAAATTTCAAATGAAGGAATGGAATCATTAAAGTGTAAATTCAGGCTTTAACTGGAGCAAAGAAACTAAAACAGACAAGACTTGTCTATGTTCACACATAGGCTGGCTCAGGAGAAGGAACACATAAAACTGAATATTTGCAGTGACCAAAATAGAAAAGTGCTTCTGAACAGGCAGGCCTGGAGGAGCCACTCATTCCTGATGACAACCAACCATCAGGAGTGTGCAGAGTAGCACACTGCACAGTGTGCACACTGGAGAATGCCACCTCTCTGCTTTACAGCACTCTCAAAACAGACTCTCCTCCCATCCAGTAATATAAGGAAGGGGAAGGAGATCTATTACTTCATCCTCATGAATGTGGCAGCTTTTCTTTGCTGCCTCCTACGCTTCATCTGCTGCTGCTTTAAGTCTGCCCACTCTCCCCCTTTCACATGCCTCTTGTACAGCTCTGTGCCACATATTCCTGCATCACCTGCATGCCTTGTTTTGCCAAGGTCACTTTCTCACATGCCATTATCAATTGTTCTTTCTCTTCACATCCTTTTCATGAAGCATGTAATCAATCAATCAATCAATCAACCATTTTCCATGTTTGTTATCCTCTTCGAGGGTTTTTCATTCTCTAAGTTACTTTTCTCCTGTGCTTTATTAGACTACAATCTGCTGAGCTCTCTCCAAAGTTCAGCATGAGATTACATGTGAGTAGGTGAGCCCATAAGCTCTCAGACTGTGCTCTCAAGATAATTAGAAGCGTATATTGTTAGAGACACAGCATCACTGTTCAATTAATATTGAAATTACTTAATAGTACTGTATGGCCTAAAGACACTTCTAGAACTTACAAAATACAGAGTAATACATTTCAGGCATTAAGATTTTTAGTAATAAACAAACGAAAAATAAGGAGGTGTTGCAACTTTAGGTAGATTAATAGGAATTACCTTAAAAGAATTTTACCTTAACTACCTTAAAAGAATTTTCATAGTATCCAGCCTGAATATTTCTAGCAGGAGAGTAAGCAAAAATTAATCTGATTTCTTTCTGCATTTTCTAAACAAACAAAGAGATCAACCAATTATTGATAGTGCACTTTTACATAATGAAAGATTTTCCATGTTCCCCACTCAGAGTTTCCTTTCCTAAATCAAACAAAGCCAGTGCTCTGAAACTTTCTTCATTTCCCAAAACTCGTATTGCTTCCCTCTGAACTCCCTCCACTGAATCCCCATTTCCAGTCAAGGACAATGCCTGAAAGCAGGTGCAATATTTCAGCCAGTCTCATCTATGCAATTAATCCTCATTTTAAAAATAATGCTCCTGTTCAGGCTTTTAGCTAAATGGCATATTTCTCCTTGGGGTATAACAGACTCCCAATATCCTTTGCTTTCCCACACTATCCTGAGGGACTTGATGGGGTTCTGTCACCTGGACAGCTGCACCCTCCCTCCATTTCACATTTAATTCCACATCCACAGGAGAAGCGTGCAGTGTCATTCATTACTTTCACTCAAGGTATGAAGGGAATGCCTTTCTTTTTTACCTCACTTAGGCATAGCCCACGGCTTTCTTGCTGTACTGCAGACCCCTTGCTGTTTGCAATGCCCGCATGACTTCATCCCCAGAACATGATGCCTACTGAGACACTTTGTGTGATAGAGCAAACTCCTCCTGGTTCTCATGAAGCTCATTTTTATTGCCAGCCGTGGCATATGGGAGAAAAGACACACTCAGCCTCCATGTGGGTGCCACAGACTGTAGGATCTGCGGAGGAAGCAGGAGGAAACTGATACGTTTGTTACTACAAGGCCGGGAGCAACATGACACAGACCAAATGGCTAAACCTGGAATAGTGTCCAGGACCTTGTCCAGAAAGAAGAGATTAAATAGACTATATGGCATTAAAAAATAAATTTAAAAAAACTCAAACCCAAAACAAAACAAAAACACCATAAAGCTTATTTCAAGCATCCCATTGCCTAAACAGTCTGGAAATGGGATGGAAAGAAAACCAGCCTTTCACTGAATCCAGGAGATCAATAACTTTGAATTTTGAGTTTTCTTCCCTGAGACCACCAGAGCAAAATCTTTCAGAGGAATAACATGTTCACACCAACAGCCTGAGCTCACTCTGGGCACCTGAAAAGCCAAACGGGGCATATGAGGTGATTGCTGCCCCCCTGGAACGTCATGTACCACATAAAGCAGGCTCAGGTGAGTCTCCCTGAAAACTGCATAGCTCAGTCACAGCCTCAGTGAGGGAAAGCAATACCTGCACCCACCAAAATACTCACATTATTTGTTACAGTTCTGGATATACTACACTTCCTACTCAAGAGACTTCACATCTTCTTGTTGCTGCACCTTCCACTTCTATGTTTTACTATTTGCCATCTTTGTGCTGCCTCCCTTTGACAGCATTGCAGTCAGTTTCTCCAACACTGTCCTGCAATTCTCTACACATTTTCAAAACTTATTTTCTTCTGAGAGAGCTAAAAATATAAGGATAAGGCATTTCATTTAGTTCTGACCTGCTGTAGCCAAGTTACCAAGAAAATACACATTTTTAATATATGTATAAGTCATTAGATGATATTTTCTCCCTAAGGTATTTCTCTTTCTGTGCTTGTCTGCAAATATGGCACCACTGAGGCATGGACATATGCTTAGTTTCCACATGGAATAATCTCACTGAATCCCACTGGTGAAATTCAATCTAATTACAGTAAAAAAAAAACCTGTTCTCGATTGTCTCACCTGGGTACAGCATTTCAGCAGTAAGTCTGTGCTGGCACAAACTGTTAAGCTAAGCACAAGCATCTGCTGACACAGCAGCTATTCTACTTAAAGGTCAAAGATATTTTATATGTATATAGGAAGAAAGATAATGCATGTGTATGGTAGTATACAATACTCTTTAAGCATTGGTAAAGCTATTCAAATGCAGAGAAAACCTCTCAGTGTTACACAGAATAATGACTTTGACGAATTGGTTAAGGTTTTAAAGACATGATGTTTTTATGTAAGATGCAGTGACCCCTCTGAACAGCAGAGGACATTTAGTTACTCTTGAATGGCATCCAGAGAGAAGAACAGTGGGACCAGTGAGGAAACTCAGCCTGGGGATGGGCAGAGAGAAAGGCTCTTTTGTGTGGCAGCAGAGGCAGGATCCCAAATGCTCATTTTCACACACGGACAAAGGAGGAAGGGCAACATTTATCTCTTCTGGTTTTTCTAATTTTTTTCCAGGTTCTGCAGCACAAAATCCCTCCTAGGCAAGCTGTCAGCAAGGAGGAAGCATCCTGCGTGCAGGGGCCCAGCCTGGCAGATGAGCAGCGTCACTCACCGCAAATCTGAGGCAGCAAGAGAAGCTGCTGTGAGAGGACACAGCAGAGGAGAGCCCTGAGAGCTGAGTAAGAAAATAACAGATACAGCTGCCACTCTGATCATTGCACCAAGCTTCCAGTGATGGCCTCATTTGGCCACACCAGTGACCCAACATGGGATGCCAGAGGAGCTCACAGCAGTCAGTGAAGATGGTAGGAATTACAGCTGAAGGAAAACTAGCATAGCAAAGCTCAATATAAGCTTAATCCTGCATACCACACTGTGCTGCTGCTGCATTTTGACTTCACTTGTTAAGCAAGACATGCACTGCAGCAACTGGGCTTCTCTGCTGAGAGGAATGCAAACTCTGGATCAGAGGGATGACAAGAGACACCACTGCCTGCAGTGCCTGTGGTCCACAGCTGAGCAAGAATAAATTGTGTTGGCTTTTATTCAGATCCTGGGGCTCTTGAGCCTTTTGCATTAAAACACTGCTGCATAAGCAGCTGAGAGAGGGACCAGACTCTGAATCTGTTTGCAGCAAACAGCAGTGTCCAGCACATTTTATATCTTGTCTCTCATGCCCTAAATCTTTCAGCATCATCTTACTGTCATAAAAAAAGGATGAGATGCTCTTCAATTTGAAGAGTCCAGGACAATGTGATTTTAAACTTCTTAAAGTACAAAAGGCACTAGGAGATATGTTAGAGACAACACTATTAAGAAACTGTATGGCAGAACAAGTTCCACAGATTTTAAAGAAACAGAGGCAGTATCAAATTGAAAAAGTCTTTTCAGGCAGCAGATACAAGGTATGAATGTGCACAGTAAATCCCAGTGAACCAGAGTACTTCTGTTCCAAATAGAAACAAGATTTGTGACAAACCCAGTTTTGTGCTCACTGCCCCCCCCCCATAAATATATCAATCACTGTGATGATCTTAAGGGTCTTTTCCAATCTGAATGATTCCATGAAGCTAATTCATCAACATGAGATTTTTTCCAGGCACACAAAACTTACTCATCTCCACTGCACCACAGAATGAGTCCACATGCCCTGGGAACATAAATGCCTCCTTGGGCACGACTGAAAACATGCAACACTCTCATACAGCTCCCCATTTGCATGATCTCCCAGTCCACCAACTAATCTTTCATTCAGACAGACCCCTCAGAACCTCCTTTTGGGGTCAAGAGCTGCACAAAATGCAGGGAGAGAGATTAATCCTGTCTATCAGAGGCAATTATCAGTGCTTTATTGCATATGAGAGAAGAACAGCTTCATCCCTTTTCTCTGCCTAGGGAAATGTGAACTCTTACCATCACATCCTGTCGATGCAACCTTGCAGTTTGCAGAAAAGTGTTTTTAAATGCCTTTCTCAGTCTTTTCTGAGCAAACTGCTGCATATGGTATGAAATAATGAAACATCTGATGGCCTGTATGAGGGAAATAACTTCATAGTCTATTTTGGAAAGTAGCCATTGGAGTTAGGTATTGGTGACTCCTTCAGGATTTTTAAAAAATAATCTGGAGTACTATCATATCCAAGCATTTTGGTGACTTAAGCTCTAAGGTTTTGCTCATACCATCTTTCCTAGTTAGCTCTGCCATAAAGACTCCCCAAGTGAACTGCACCTTACCCTGGCAGAAAAATTGTCTCCTTAATTACAGTATTACCTTTTTCACTGATCACAATCACACAAACAGAGAAACTTTCTGCCAGTCTAACTCACTCCATCTTAACCAGGCCATTCCCACAATCAGCTGACTTATGTTTCACAGATGTCCATGTTACCTCTGCATAAATCATGAGTCTGGACAAGTTACCCAGCTGTAGGGGTAGGAGGCATCAGAGTTCTCCTAGGAAGAGCAGCACCATCCAGTATAGGCTTAAATAAGGGTTGTGAACTTGCCATGAAGAAGTGTAGGAGAAATGGAGGTGATGGGGAGGGATTGAGGTTGTCAGGGGTACCCGATGCCACAGGGAGCTGCAGCCTTCTGCAGAACTGGGTACTCTAAGCATGATTATAAAAGCTGATCTGCTTCAAATATAGCCCAGAGAGTGAAAACAGTGTGGAGCCATTGGGCCTGGCACCAGACATGTCCTCCATCCTGTAAACAGGGTGTAGAGCTGTGACAAGGACCATGAGTGGCTGTTTCCTGTGCAGGTGAACAAGCCCACACAGGCAATGCCTCTGCCTCTGCAGCCTCCTGCCTCTCCCTGCCTGCTGCCCTGAGCTCCCCTGTCCTCTGCTGCTGCCGTGGTGGGGACAGCTGGGAGCAGCCCTCTAGGAGCTCAATGAATCCATGAGGAAGCAGAACCGGGAAGAGCAGAGCCCAGCTCCCAGCCCCTCTCCCTGCTTATCACAGGCTGCTGGAGACATCGAGCCAGGGCTGTCTGACAGCCCCCTTCAGCTCTGGATTTAAACACTTGGGATAGACTGGAGGTAAAAACAGGACAGGTTTGACACCCTCCTCCCACACGATTTCTAACTGACTGAATGTTACTCCATCAGTGCTTTTCAATTTGTATTAACTCTACAATGGATAATGCTCAATACTGTTTTGCCCACATCCAAAATTACAAGCTCTTTCAAATCTTCAAAAAAGTGAAAACCAAAGCATTTTCATTTTTTTTAAGCATTTCATGTTTTCCTCCACATTCGGATCCTCCATATTCTGAAATTACAGTGTGTTTTCTTGTTTCAAGGAGGTGCAATAGGTAACAGCAAGCCAAATATGTGACCCAGGAGAGGTGCTTGAACAGAAGCTGAGCACAGCTCTCAAACAGACTATAAACCTTTCATCCCTCTCTCTCAAGTCTCTACTTTGTTTATGCCAAGTAGAATTTACTAGAGTAGCAGTTAGCAATGCTAGTGAAGGAAACTGCAGGCTGGGTGTGAGAACAGGCCTTCTGTCAGAGCACAGTTCTTGTCTCCCCTCCATGCTTGTGCTCAAGTCACATCTCATCTGCTGGGAGAGATCATTATCCTCCTGCCTGTCCTGGCACCTCTGCACTGCCGCTATCGCTTCATTATTTGTCATCCAACCCACCAGCTCGCATGTTTATGCAAATTTCATCTGTCTTTTGCTTTACTATCACCTGCTTCATTTAGGTTTATATGCCACCTACTAGCAGTGCAGCAATAGTTCTGTTTCCTCCCATGTGAGAAACTGAAATCTTATGGTTAATGGCTTAAACATTTTTTTAAAAGGACTTTGCCCATTATGGCAAAATTGTATAAAGAAGCTGTGACCACTAAAGCCTGCTCCCTGTCTGAATATGCCTCCTGACTGGAAGTGGACTGGGAGTCAAGCCACCTAACAGGAACTTGAGAGAAGGGTGGTACTGCTGTCAAATTGTCTTGTGTCTAAGGAGAGGAATGTATGCACAAGGAAAGGCAGACCCAATAGCTGTCCTGAAAACCAGCTCTGGCAGGGTTTGGGGTGAGGGAGGCCATAATCCACAGACTCATTTGCTGAGGCCAGGTTTGCACACATTTTCCTTAGGCCAGGGTGGGAAGAGGAGAGTTTTTCGTTGTGTGGTGTAATCCCTGGTCAGAGGGAACACCCCCCGTCCCCTACGCAAACTGGCTCAGCTGTAAAACCCCCACACCACCAAGGCCACATCCATGGTCACTCACATGAGAGGCAGCTGAGGAGGGATCATAAACCATCAAAGACCCCAAAGCACCCCCAGACTCATTCCTGAGGCCTTGCACCAGAGGACTGCGCGTGATGCAAAGTGATGCAACCGATCCAGAATCCATGGCAAGAGATGGCACTGGGTGTTCCCAGCAAGCCTGAATACACATTAACCCTCTGAACTCTGTGTTTTGTGGCACCCTCACCACCGAGAAGACCAGAAGAGGATCAATGGGATGCTGCTGGGATCCACAGTGGTGAGTTTTCCACTTAACCTGCCTCTCTGTCACTCTTTCACTGCCCCCACCCCTATCCTATTTTCCTCTCTCTCCCTCCCTCTTTCTCCCCCCTCTCACATTTACTGTTAAATAAAATCCATGCTATTGACTTTCAGGATACAGTCTCTTTTGCACCTTAATTTGGGCAGAGGCATCTCTGTAACAATAACCAGATCTTAACATCCCATAGTAAGTAACTTACCTCTGGAAATACTTGATTTTTTAACAGATAAACATTCATCAAAAGACTCCAAATACAGTTTATCATGAGATATTTTTGATTGATTTTTTTGCCCCTCTTTTTCCCAGTTCTGTTCCACTGATGTTTGCCATGGTCAGATAGATGACCTAACTTAAAATACTGCACTAGTATCCAAACTCTGTCTTACACAGAACTTTGAACTGCATTAAAAAACAGTGTTCACAATCCCAGTAGTCTCTTGAAGCTTTTTGGGCTAGATATCAAACCTTGCTATCATCATCATATTTCAAGTAGTGATTGTAACCATGGGATATTTTATTTTAAGTTACTGTGGAGTATATGCAGTCACTGTCACCTAGGAGATGCTGAATGAGTAGGAGTTTAGCCACAGATGGTTTTGAAGAGTCATATTTTCCAGGGTGAATCAGATGATCCTTTCTTTAGCTGAAAGGTGTCCCTGTCACTAGTGAAAAATAAAACATTTGATGTAATCTCTTCTGAAAATACAGCTGAAAACAACTGTGATCACATCTGGCATTTTAAGGAGTAGTAAAAGGAGTTGTGTATGAGCAGAAAAGAGAAGAACAGTGAAAGATGGAGAAGTAGCACAAAAGCTAAGAAAATTACTGAAATCCCAGTTACTTAACAACAGACAAAGAAGTAAAATTTATGTTTCCTATATATAATTTTGTAAAGTATTACCATGAGTTCTGAGCTCATAAACTCACCAGTGAATAAAACAGAAAGAAAAGTGCAAAAACCAGAAAGAAAGTCATTTGCCTAGATACAAATTCTTGGAAGTGATGGGAGGCATCCTTTAAAACAGGGGAAATTATAAGTTTTAAAAAGGTCATACGAAAAGTGTCTTGCTTTTCTAAACAGAAATTTCTTTTTCTACAGAACAAAAAGGTGGAGAAAAAACAGAGCCTGTAAGCTTAGATGTGTGCATCAACACAAACATTGCCCTGCAGACAAAGCTTTGTCTACTGCCCTTTAATTAAAGGAGCTGTCCTAGAATTTTCTTAGATCAAAGGGAGAAACAAACAAACAAACTATATGGGGAGAGAGAAAACAATAATGTCTCTGTTTCCTTCTTGAAATTTACTGGGGCAGCCACCGTTTTTACTGCAGTCACAGGCCTGTTCTATTTACAAATTCAAAGGCCAGTTCTAAACTTTAAAAGATGCTTGTGCCAGGCTCTGTTTCCAATTACCTGCACACTGTGTGGTTTCCCAAGTGGGGTTTCTGCTGAAACTGTAATCAGTCTAAAGTAAGTCATATCCACAAATGGCAGCTTGGATCAACAGGCTGTGCTCCACGTCCCCAGCAGCCCATCCTGCCTACAGGAAAACACTGCCTTTACTATCACAAGGGCCCAGCTAAACTTAGATATATTTGGCTTCAATTCAGATGAGAAAATTGCTGAGTGGATATAAGGGAAAACTATTAACAAGTATGCTTTCTGTAGCACCTCTTTTTGAGCTTTCCTTCTTCTCAAACAGCTTGCAGTGACGAATGCAAGAGGCTACACAGGATGCTCGAGCACCCAGAAGAAACAATTTGCCCTGTTTACTGAGCCCCAGCATCTGTAAAGGATTTCCAGCACAGAGACATGCAAGTCTCCAGTTCTGAAAGGAAGCTATATGCAGAAGGACTGCTGGAAGAGCTCTCTCCATTAGCAGGTTGTGCCCTTGAAATGGAGCAAAGCTCTCCTGCTAGCTCGTTTGGATGAGGACAGAGTTACCACAGCACCAAAAGGAACTGCTAAGTGTTTCTCCATACTTTGTTTTGAAATTTTTACCAGACACGTTGTGGCAATCACCAGAGGCTGGCAGAGGCAAGAGGTAGTTCAGTGAGCTACACCACCAGATACATTTTAAATGTCTTTAACAGGGATGGCTACTGTATTTTAGATATCCTAGCAACTTTAGATCCTTACAACTGCACATGGAAAGACACTGGCAAAGGTCTCCCAGAAGCATTTTTTTCAGGAAGCACAGATCAGCATTGTTCTCGACTTCATGTAGCCAGATTTGCAGCCTTTGACATGACCTACGATATCTAATGAAAATGCAACCCTTTCCAGGGAATGTGTTTGGTTGGTTCTTTTCTCCCTTGTATTAGGGATGTATTACATTTCTTCCTTTTTTTTCACTTTTCTCACAGAATTCTAAATTCTCTGAAGTTTACAAAGAGAAACACTTCAACACTGTAATGAGATTTTACCCTTTTAGGATTTTGGAAGAGAAAAAAAGAAAGGTCTTATCTATTTTGATTAATGCAAAGGACTCTAATGACCTGTTCAGTATTTTTGACATAACTTGAGAGCTAAGATAAAAACATAATCTCACCCAAAATCTTAAAAATTTGAAGTGAAAAATTGAAAACTTATTTGTAACCTTAATTATGAGCAGATGGCAAGACACTGAATATCATTCAAAGTCTCTCAAAAAAGACTGTGAGGAAGAACATCACTTTTTCATCACACTTCTCTCAAGACTACATGTCCTTCCTGATATAAAACACAGGGGCAAGAGATGAAGGTGGAGGAATAGGCACAGCAGGGGTATTACCAATTCCAAACTGTCCATGTTTTTTACTCACCTGGTTCCTCCTGCAGAGATCTGTGCATCTACAGAAAGGCAAGCATCCCACTGCCTTTTCAGAGCCCAGGAACGATGCTGCAAAAGGCCACAAACAGGGACAAAAGTAGGAACAGTTTCACTCCTTTTTTATTCTGGTCAAGTGCACAGGAACAAAATATTCTGTTCACATGGAGTAAAATGTTGAAACAGTAAAATACACTCCACAGTATTAGCCAATATTCCCAAAGTCCTTTACTGATAAAAACCCCCAAACTTATTTCCAATACTTAATGAGTTGAATTACCTTTCTCTCCCTACCCACCCCCACTTTTCTCTTTGGAGAGAACGGAAGCTTTAACAGCTTTCCCTCAGTAATACATGGAATTTTACAGCAGAGCCAGAAATAAAACTAGGTCTTCTTGATGTCTCTACTTGCTAATGCAAGAGCAGCAGGAACGAAGCATTCATTGCCCATAGAATTATCTGTCTTTTTTAAACTATATGCAAACATATATGAGTCAACATGAACAGGGAACTGTTTTCCCAGGTAATCTACACTTGTGATTTCCTCTTGCTAAGAATGCTTCACTCGAGCCCCTTTGTGCTCCCATGTTCTCTCCCCACCTGCTGCCATCCCCACTGCACAGCAGTGCAGAGTCCCTGTGCAGCACTGAGGAAGATGAACTGCTGCAGTCACTCAACTGGCTCCTTTGCCTTTTTTAGTGCCCCCAGAGAGCTGGGAGAGTTCAAAGAAAGTGAACCTATTGTCTGAATCCCTTCACATCTAATCTGTGCCTGAGGAAGCCCTGGGTCTGATGAGAAGACTTACACTCCAGCTGTTTCAAATACAGTAGCAACGTCAAGGGTAGCCACTGCAAATCCTGATTTTTTTACTGCCCCTTCAAAAATAACTTTTACAAGTACTTTTCTACCACATGTAAGCTGAGCTTTTTCCTTGGCTCTTGGGAATGAAGGGCAACCTTGTAATTTGAGTAAGAGGAAGCCTGGAAGTGTGCTCTCTCCAGAGACCTACAAAGGAGTAACAACTGAGCTGCTGTGCCTCTTTTGATTTTGGGAGAGGGAATATACAGCTTTGCTCCCTTCTGCAGGCACTGAGCCAGCCAGTCTGCTCAGTGTGAGCCAGAACAAATTCTGTTCCCCATGGCCTTCCAGGCGCTGCTTACAAGAGAGTATGAGGTGAGCAGAGGCACACCTCTTCTTGCCTGGAGGCACAATGTCCCTAGCTAGCCTGGGATAAAAACGTGTTACATGCATATGCAGTGATGGGCACTCTGACACACACCTGCACACCAACAACCTGCTCATAAAGCCTGATGTAGCAATGGCAGAGGTATGATGAGTTAAATGACAGGCTGGGCTCCTTCCCATTAGTGTGTCAGCCAGCTGAGTAAGACCCAGCATGGGCTTTTTATGGACCAGGCTTGTCAAACACTCCATATGCACAACCATCATACCTTTATGCTCCAACTCTGTCAAAGGCAAACCAGACCTGGACACAGACAAAATCTACATTTAAATAACACTGGATTAATTGAAGAAGCACTTAAGAAGGAGATGTGAAGGAAGCTGATGATCAGTTAAGGGGTTTCTCAATTTTTCTTTCAGTATTTTGAAATATCCCATCTGCTTTTGAATAGGGTGATAGAGTACTGCACCTCCAAGATGTGTACTCAATCACAGTCAGAATCAGCATTTGCTTTCAGTAGATACACAGGAGCAGAGAACTTCAGTAAGAATGTAAAGCAAAGAGCTTCATCTTCTCTTAATTAACCCTTGGAAGTTCCTGCACCATGCTGCTCTGAACCCAGGAACTCTCTCATGGACCTTCATTATTTTGTATTTTCCTAATAGTTTAAAATGTATTTTTAAGAAGTCTGTCTGCCTGTCTAGGACTTCATTATGATCTAAAAAGAGACTGTCAATGATGGAAAAACTTTATTTGCCTTATTTGCATTCCCTAAAGTTATTTTTAAATTCAGCTTTTATTTCTCTAGTTCTAATAAAGATCCTTTGTTTTTCTTTAACTAGAAAATATATGGGGGAGACAAATGATCCATCATTGAGGATGACAGATGTGCTTACCTGTGCAGAATAGAAAAAAATTCCTACCAATTTTCTACTGTCAGACTCTGCAATGATTTTTCACATGTGCAAAGAACTGCAAATCAGTGAGTAAGGGAACAGAATGGGATGAGACATGGAGTGGGGATTGTGATGACTCAGGAAAAAAGAACCACCTTCATCTGTAACGTGTGAACAAGTTGTCAGTAAATTAGTCCCTGACCACTAAGATAATGGTTTCTAAATGGTGTGGGAATTAACTTTATTCTGCTGCAGTTTGTGCTCTTACTTTATTCCTCAAAGACCTCCTAGCTGCTCGATACTTTAATCCTGCAGTTCCTTTTCTCTGTAGCTGCAGTTCTGAGGTGACAAAAAAGCTCAGGTCAGCTTGAGAAAAGGTACTGAACTCTTGCCTCAAGTCTGCATTATGACTAATTTAATTGCTCACAACTTCCTCTATTTCCTTAGGAAGTGAACAGCTCATGGGTCCATTTTGCCAAAAAGCAGATGCATTAAGTCTTCCACACTTCATCTAAAAATTTAGGGCTGTATTAAGGGAAAAAATTACCAGGCTACAGAAGGAGTTTGCCTCCTGAGGAAAGGAGTTTCAACGATTTCCAATAGGTAATTGTTCCAAATTCACAGATTCCCTGTGTTACCTATTGAAATGTTTGAGTAGAGAGACAAATATGTAAAACTTCTAAAGGGAAAATAAAAATATGACAGAGGTAAAAAAAGAGAAGACTACATAACAAAAATAGACAAAGAAAAAAAAAACCAGAAAAAAAAGGAGGATAAAAAGTCATCACCTTCAAGACTCTCCAGGTACAAGCTGCTCAGCAGGGAATTTGAGAACTGGCACTGCCAGCACAGGGAGATAGCACAGCAATGAAGGGCATGGCTCAAGACAGCCAGGCACGTATCGTTTTCTCTCTCCTTCCCAAGGACAGCACATCAGGACAGCTGCCATTCAGAGGATGCTCATTCAGCTCCTTCTGGCCACTGCTCACCAGCAGCGAGCTGCCAGGCAGGTGTCACTGCTGTCAGGCAGTCATGCTCCTCTCCCTCTGCCTGAGCTTGCTCACCAGCAGCTGCTCCAGCTGGCATTTATGAGACACAGATGCTCTTCACATTCACTTGAAGAAGAAGCCTGCAGGTACTGCCACATTTATTGCTTTCCGACCTTCCTTCAGCCACATGCTGTTATTTAGCCTAGGACTTCTTCTCTTGACAGCTGCCTAGACAATGCAATCCTGAAACAGGGATGGGGTTTGTTCCTAGGCATGGTCCCAGCACTAACAGCTACTGAGTTTCCTTTGTCCCCACCCCCGAGAGGTACATCTGTCCTTAGGCTGTAAACTCATGTTTGATGACATGTTGTTCACTTGGTAATTACTCAGTATGACATGGGAGTTCACAGCTGTGTGTGACTTCCCTGTTTGCACAGTCTAGCAGCTGAAGATTTGTCTTTCCAGCAACACTTATCTGCCTTCAGGGGAATACAGGGCAGCACCATCTGCTTGCAGATGTTTTTATATGAAAACTTACTGTGAATTTTGAATACATGGACACAAGTGATGCATTATACCTGGAAACAAGTAATGACATTTTGTTACATGTCTCAATCTTGGATTTGGTGTGCCCAGATTGAGAGGTCTTTGAAACCCAAATCTTTTGCGCTACAATTGTTCAGTTTACCATTTCAGAACTGGAAAATTGACTATGGCACAGGTTATTGGGCCCAGTCACATAATTTACCAGACTACACTTGAAGCTTGAGCCTGGGACCTAAGCATCCTGAGAGATGTAGGTGAAAAATGTTCAGTGAATCAAGCAGGGGTATAGGCTTGAGATAAATTTAATTGCCATTAAACTTCCCAATGTGTAGTTCACAGCACAGAGAAAAATTAAGAGCTAAAAATTTATATTCTAGTGAAGAAAAAAACCCCAAAACACATTCCAGTGACTGACTGCTTGAGTCTTATTCGATCAGAGCGTTCCTTTTTGTTTTCCCCAGTGATTTTATAACAGACTCAAAACTCTGGAACCAAATGAAAAAAAAAAAAAACAACCTGCTAATCTAAGATGTTTGGTTGAGCTATTCCAGATTTACCCTGGTTTAATCAGCAGCAGAATTTAGCCCTTCTTAAGAAAATATAAGAAAGCTTGCATGTTGCAACAGGTAAGGAAATAACAGAAATTACACCAAGTGCAACCACACATAGTCTATGAATATTGCAGTTTTCAAACAGGTCATATGGCCTCATGTCAAGCAAAATATCTGATGAGAAAATAAGAGACAAAATAGGGAATCGAAATTGTATTTGATTCTGCTTTTACTTATGCTGCTGTAAATCTACACCAGCCAAAAATCTGACATGTGGGACATAATGCAGGAGAGTATCTTGGGAAAACCTACATGTAACTTCAATAAATGAATAATGCACTTTAACATACTGACAACAAAAAAGAAAAAAAGGAAATAACAATTAAGTGGAGTATATGCTTATCTGCATTTAGGAAAATGCTTTCACTGCAGAATATTTCAAATTCCAAACACTCAGAGGACTGTGAAATGAAAATATTCCTTTTTTGCTTAGCCTTAGAAACACTGCCTAAATATCTACCTGATAATTTGTATAATTTTGTCTTTGCTTTATAAGAAAAATATAATACCATTTACTGATTGGATGGATAATAAAAAAAAAAACAACAATTACCCAGAAATCCTTAATGGGGAACATAATCTTTTTTTAAAGTATTTATTTCATTACAACATAAATTGGGAGTACATAAAAAGCTTTACCTATATATGCTTCAAAAATGAAACTATTAATACATCAGTTACACAAATAATTCACCTGAACTGTGAACAGTGTCTAAAGAATTTGCATTAATCTGTTGAAAGTGGAAGCATCAACATTGTTATTTCATGATTTCACAGATTTGTCGAGGGTTTATCCACTAAGACTTGAAAGCAAAACGAGAGACTCCTGCAGAAGGTAGCTTATTAAACACAGTGGTGGTTTGAGAAGCACTGCAGGTGTAAAATGGTAAGAAGTAGCAATATAATTGGTAAAAAACCTAGCCTGTTCAAGAATTATTTGAAAAAACCTGGCCCTATAGTCATCACTGTTTCAAGTACCCACTGTAGTTTCCCTTCCCTGCTATTTGTTTCAACTGGATATACAGTAGGTACTTTTGACTCCGAATTCATCTTTTCCCTCCTATCCCTCACTCCCCTTTCTTTCCTTTGAGTAATTCATGAAAGTCAGCCTCCAAAATAGCATGCTGTTGCAGTTTAACCCCAGCCAGCAGCTCAGCCCCACACAGCCACTCACTCACTCCTCCCAGTGATCTGGGGGAGAGAATCAGAAGGGGGAAAGCGAGAAAGCTCATGGGTTGAAACAAAGGCAGTTTAATAACCAGCTGCATCTGCAAGCAAAGCAGAACAAGGAATTCATACACTGCTTCCCATGGGCAGGAAGGTGTTCAGCCATCTCCAGGGAAGCAGTGTTGGGGCAGGAAGGTGTTCAGCCATCTCCAGGGAAGCAGTGCTCCAACACACATAGAGGTGACTCAGGAAGACAAACTCCATCACTCCAAATGTCCTCCCTTCCTTTTTCTTCCTCCATCTTTATATGCTGAGCATGACAACAAGTGGTCTGCAATATCCCTGTGGTCAGGTGGGGTCAGCTGTCCCAGATGTGTCCCCTCCAAAGCTCTTGTGCACCACCAGCCCCCCTGCTGCTGAGGTGGGGTGAGGAGCAGGAAAGGCTTTGGCTCTGTGTGAGCACTGCTCAGCAACAATGAAAGCAGCTCTATTATCAGCACTGTTTGCAGCATAAACCCAAAACCCAGCCCCATACCAGCTACTGTGAAGAAAATTAACTTGACCCCAGCCAAAACCAGCACTCCTGCTGATTCCTAACACCAGTGGGTTCATTCCAGCAGCTCTCAGCATTCAGTAGGCCAAACCAAATGAAACATATGTGATCACATACTCTGAGCACACAGTTTTACTGAGCTTGTGTGTCAATCTCTGCTTTTAGCAGCAGTAATATGAAGTCAGAATAGTTCCAGTAACCTAGTAAATGCATGGAACTATTACAAACTTGCACTACATTACCTCAGAGTAGGAACTGAGGCAGGAAATAGGTAAAAACATTGCTACAATAGTACTCAGACTCATACTATTGCTAATAGCTAAACAGAGCTGTTCTGCTAAACCAGTGCCAATCCACTTTGGAAAATAAAAGCAGAAAAAAGATAAATTAATAAAATGCTTTTTACTATGACTGCTCAACAGTACTACTGTTTCCCCTTCTGTGTTTTCTTAAGTTTCCCAGGAGCAATGCTACTGGGAAAAAAAAAACAAAAAAGCCCAAAGATAGGATTCTTTCTAGATCTGGATTAATTCCAGCAGAAAACACTACATATCAGTCCAGACACAAAGCACCAGCAACACTGTTAAGTTTTGTGATAATGGAGGTTAACACATTTATGGAGCAGTCAACAGAATACATGATGTAAATCAGGAAAAGCAACAGCCACTCATGAATAGTGGTAATTGGGATATAGCACTCTGAGAGCCAATCAAACAGCACAGGAGAGGTATGGCTTTCATGTGAGTAATTTATTCTTTCATCACTTTAAATTTTACCAGGTATTGATTTACAAAGAAACTTTCTGTGGATAGAATTTACATCAGCAACTGCACATTTTTAGCCATTACTAGGGTAAGACTAACATCCTCCCCACGTTGCTTAACAGTGCCAGTTTTGATCAAACAGGATTATTCTTTTGCCAATTACTTTTCTGACTTAGTTTCAAGTGTAAACAGAATCTGTACACATGCTTTTGCTGCAATTAAGATCTCTATTTTACAGAACCAGTTAGTAGATAGAAACAGTAAAGTTTCATCTGTTAATCACATTTCTTTATTGAAATCGGGATTTAGTTTTAGGTTCAATGAAGGCTTTAGGCATATCATTGTTAGGGACTGCAATGCCTCTTTACTAACATGGTACCCCTGAGAAGAATCCAAATTACCTGTCTGGCTGCCCAGTACAGCATAGAGAGGAGCTCACCTCAAACTGGTGAGCCTGTCTGCAAAAGCTTTCCAAAGAAAACACATCTGATTGCATCAACTCATACAAGATCCATGCTGAATTACCCATCGAGGAGGTGGAGCCTGGAATCTACTCAGAACTCAATGTACAGGAGCCTGTGTGTGAGCTTTTGGAGGGCTGCATGAAGCTCAAGCTCACCCCTGAGGAAGAGCCACAGGATGTGGTCCCCATGTACCTCCTGAGCAGCCATCGAGGTTTGAGAACACACACACATGAACTGCAAGGCCCCAGTTCAGTCCTCACTAAGCTTATGGGAATTCAAGCCTAAATTCCCTAGCAGACAACCTTGAAAACAGGAGTAGTCTAGGGAGGAAAAATTACTCCCTGAAAAATTAGGGCAACCATCTCCTGCATGTCCCATTAAAATGGGAGGACTGTAAGATTCAGGGGGAAGAAAGACAGCAGGGCAGACTATGTCTGTCTAGCTGGTCTCAGATCACTCTGTGAGGATGACTACCTTGTCTAACTCCAAGAGTTCCTTTAATCCATTGACAACCAAGCAGAGGGTGGGAGATGTGGACTGAATGCTTGGAGGCTAAGAAAGCACACACAGGTCTCCGTGTTCCTATGCAAATACAGTACAGTTCAGGCTTCTCTAGAGAAAATGGCTGATTTAAAAGCAAAACACACATGCAAACACAACTTGCGGGTGGCCTGGCCTTTTGGTTTGTACCTAAATTAAACCCTATTACATCAGTGGTTTCTGGGTATCCCACTTGGTAGGCAGGTGTGGAACTGCTCTGAGCAGCTCCAAATGGGTGGAGGGGAACTGCTCAGCAGCTCCACATGTCAAACAGACAGTTGTGCCAGGTTTAAGTAAAACTAGAGGGTTCTGGAATGACAATTTCAGTCTTTTAATGCCTGAAGACTATCTAAGTTATGGTTTTAGTACCCAAGTTTGGGGGCAGGCGGGAGGAGGTTTCTTTGTGAAGATGGAATTGGGGGAGAAAACAATTCTCAGCAAACCTGGGGGAGAAAAAAAGCAATTCCCAGCAAACCTGCCTCAGGCCTACCAGGGAGGAAACAGAGGCCACAGGGAAGGAAATCTGGCTAGAAACATGACTCTGTTGTTAATCATCAGGCTGTGACTACGCAGTGTACAAAGGAAACAGAATTGATAGACAGCTACTAATGAAGCCCAGACTCTCCCCACTGACACTGTGCACACAGTGAAAGCAGGTAAGAACTTGATTCAACTTTTTTAAAAAATAGGAGCTAACAAAAACACAAACCACTTCAGGTTTCTTGAACACTTATTACTGTAGAAATGTATTTCTTCATAGTGTACAGCAAATAATATTGGAAGAAAGGATATGGTTCATTCTATCCCAAAAGTTTGTGGATTACTGTCACATCTTAAACCATGGAAACTTCCCAAAACTCATTTAGAAGCATTTTCATGGATTAGCAGAATGAAAATGCTTAATTAACAGGAATGCAAAACCTGGCTTGATACCTCACTACACTGTAGTATAAGAACTATACTACATAAGTCTTTGAACTATGAAATTGCCTTGTAGTGCAAGATAAAACAGACGTTTCCTTGTGTTCCTGGTGACGCTACTATTTCAAAATCTGACCTAGCACTAACATCTCTAGTTTAAGTATGCATCTAAGCCTTGCATTACACAGCTTGAAATACTTTCTACAGTTAACATAAAAATTATGTTGAAAGCAAACATGTAATTTTTCTTTCCTGCTCAAACTACAACGCTGTAATTTAATCTAGAGGCAATATTTCCAAGGATGCTCATCTGAGAATTAAATCAAATATTCTGTGAAGGATGTTAAATTCCACTGCACCAACCTGTACTGAGGCTAAGATAAATGTCACACTCTGCAGGCCTACAGCTCCTGCCTGGCTGATGCTTTAATTAGCTCACTAGGGAACAGGCTCACTTGGCTAAGAACCTTTAGGACTGGACCACTGTTTTCTATAGAATGACTAACCAGATCAGCTGCACTAAAACCCTGTACAACAGCAATGAGAAGAGAAAAAAAAAACAAAAAAAAAACAAAACCCAAACCAAACCAAAACAGACAAACAATAAAGAGAAAGAAAGAAGTATCTATGAAGTTCACTATTCTCTTTTGTAAGATGGTGTTTCATAGGACAGAGCCTGCTGCCTTCCTTTGGAACTAGCAATTATGTATAAGAATGCTAAAGTCCTGTTTAACAAAAACATCTTAATAAAACATAAAAATATCTGCTTTTTTGATGCAAGGTCCCTATGTCTTTCTAAAATATGAATCTATACTAGAGCTTCGAGTATAAACAATTCTCTTCCACAGTCCATGCGAGTTCCATGCTGAATGTTCAGCATTGTACCAGCAAAAACACAGGTTCCTTTTTCAGAAAAGGTTTCTCAGTGATTTACCATAAAGCTAAAACATTTGCCTTGCCTACTGATTTTTTTAAAATATAAAATGTATAAAATAAATGCATGTGCCTTTTTCAATATAGTCTGTCTGTGTAGACATTTCATGTTTTCCAGTTCTGAGTAACATGACAAAAAGTGTGCTCCAACTTTCCACAGGCAGGAAGAAGTTTTGTATGGTTTTGCCTCATTTGGATGCTGCCCCACAAACAGCACTCTCGGGCAGTTTAGAATCACAATGACAGCATATGCCATCAGCACGTACTGCAATTAACAAGGACTTATTGATTACAGCAATCATTAGTTCAAAATAAATAAAGCAGTCTCTCAAAAGACAGGGAAGTAACATCATGCTAGTGCACAATATAGTATGTGTAGCACATTCCTATTTTCCATGTCCCCTTTTGATGGTCTTGAAAATAAGTGGGAAAGGCCTTTTGCCACAGGTTGGTTTAGGTTAACCTTCCTTAACCTGCAGTTAATTAAAGAGCATATGAAGTAGAAAGATTTTCCCCAGCTCTAGTGGCATACATGGTCATGTCAATTGGTTGCAATTTGAACAGCTTCAGTTCATTTTGAATTCAAAATCTCTGATCAAGAAAAGTAATAAAACAGTATCTTTTCATACAGAAAACATTGCCTTTTCAATTAAAGAACATATCAACATTTCATATCTACCATAAAATGCCACATTGTAGAAAGGTAACTTGACTTTTTTTTCTTTTTTCTTTGCATTCCAAGTAAAACATGTGGCTCACATTTGTGTTACTTAAAACATTAAGTTTGGTATCTCATCAACCTCATCTGTGGTTGAAATTCCTGGGACTAATACAGTGCCACAACTTCCTTAAACCATCTATTGCACCAGAAATGAAAGGCTGTGATGGAGATGTTCTTCCTATACTTTTTAAACACAGGAAATAGTTGGTTTAATGCAGCTAAACTATGCTGGGAGCAATGTTTATCCCTCAGTATCATCCCAGAGGGGAAAAAAACCAAAAATGACAGAAAAGGCTCCAGCCCAGATTGCAACTATGTGTAAACACACAACCAACACTAACGTCCCATTATGACACTGTTGTCAAGAATATTTTAGAAATCCAGGTTTAAAAACGTTTTTCTCAGATTGGGGATTGGCACAAACATAATCCAGAGATTATCCTTTATAGCAGCTTTTACTTTTGTGTGCTTGGCTTTTCACACAAAGCCCAGCAAACATGAGAACAGTTACAGCTGAGTTAAAACCAGCTCAACATCTTGAGAGCACAGAGGAGGAAAGGGGAAGTCCCTTTTCTCTGCAGACACAACAGAGAAGACGGGAGTTTGTGTATCTGCAACCCAGCTCCCCTCTCAGGAGGCCAGAGCCAGGCTGGCCACCTTACAGTGGGAGGGAGCCCTCCTGGTCCCCTGTTTTGTCCAGCCTCTCAGGCAGGGTAAGCACGAAGGGCAGGAGGACACCCTTAGCATCCAAGGGAGCTTTAAGAAGCTCCCCATCAAAGGTGCCCTTGAGCCCACCATCTGCTTCCACCTCGCCGTCCTGGGCGAGGCTGAAGCGGAGGGTGCCGGTCCGGTTGACGCAGTAGATGGTGTTGCCCAAGGGGGCGCAGCGGAAGGGCTGCACGGGGCCGCCGCTGGGCCGCAGGCTGGCGCACTGGCTCCAGCACTTGGCCACCGTGTTGTACCGGAACACCTCAACGCCGCCGCCCGTGCCCGGGCCCTGCTCCCCGCCGCGGCCGCTGCTCACATCGAAGCGGTAGATGAAGCTCTTGAAGGCCACCATGTCAGCAGAGCGCCGCCGGCTGCTGTTGTAAGGGCACTCCTGCCACTCGTCGCGCTTGGGGTCGTATTTGAGCAGGCGGTAGAAGAGGGAGCCTCCTGACACGTAGATCTCCCCGTTGCAAGTGGTGGCCTCGTGGGCCACAGCAAAGGCACCCTTGGGCAGAGGTGCCACAGGGCTCCAGCGGTCGGCCCGCGGGTCATACCTTTCCACAGTGAAGAGGCACTCGCCCCCCACGGCATAGAGGTAACCATCCAGGGCCAGCAGCTTGAGCTGCGAGCGGGGCTGAGCCAGCGGCCGCACCTGGCTCCAGGTGTCAGTCAGGGGGTTGTAGCAGAAGACCTTGTCGGATAGGCGGGCCCTGGGCTCAGTGCCCACCGGCCCCGTCACGATGCCCCCTGCAAGGAAGAGGTAGTTGTGGAGGACACACATGGCACAGCCCTTGGCGTTGGCCTCCTCGGGCAGGCGGGTCAGCACCCTCCACTCACCGCTGCCCTCCTGGTAGTAGTGAATGAGGGAGCCGCTCTCCTCCAGCGACACCACGGAGGAGGGACTCTGTGGCCGACTGCTCTCGCGGCTCTGTGGCCGGCTGCCACCACCCGGCCGCTCGAAGGCGTCGCTGACCTCGGCCACCAGCAAGCAGGGCCGGCCGGCATCCATGCGCTGCTGCAGGATGAGGTCCCGCTCAGCGCCGCTGAGGCGCCCGTAAACGCTGGGCTCCCGCAGCACCTCCAGGTAATGGTCGCTCATGAAGCGATAGGCAGCCTCCCGCAGCTCGGCCAGCCGCTGCTTTTTGGCCAGGCAGAGGAGCTGGTAGCAGTTGCCGAGGCAGAGCTGGGCGCGCATGGCCTCGGCGGCACAGTGCAGGGCACAGGGCATCTGCAGGACGCGGGCGCCGCTCACCACCTCGGCCAAGTTGTCGTGCCGCACCTCGCCCATGCGGGCCGTGTACACGTAGTCGATGAGCAGCCGCAGCGCCCCGTAGCTCACGCCCTTCACCCGCAGGACGTCCCGTGAGGCGCGGGCACGAAAATAGTCACTCTTGGCCGCCAGCACCGACTTGTGCGCCCGAATACGGCGGCCCGACACCTCGATCACCAGGTCGGGCTCCTCCGGCGGCCGGTCCCGCGGCCCCACCACCTCCTCATCCTCCTCCTCCGGCTGGCAGGCGGCGTTGTTGATCTCCCACTGGTTCTGCACCACTCGGCCGCCGGCCGCGGGCGGCTGCGGCTCGGCGGCGGCGGCGCTGAAGCAGAGGGAGGAGCTGAAGCCGCAGGGGGCGGCCGGCGTGGGCGGCGGCGGCGGGGGGGGAGCGCCGTTGGCAGCCCCGCTCTCCTCCTCCTCCGGGGCCGCGCCGCTGCCCTCCATGGAGCCGCGCTACCTGCGCCGGCGCCGCGCCTGGTCCGTGCGGAGCGCGGCCATCACCTGCGGGACAGACCCAACAGCGCTCAGCATCCGCGCCTTCCTCGCTCCCCTCCGGCTTCTCTGCCCCCACACCTCCCGCCTCCCAGGATCAGTATTCGGGGCCCCCGCTCTCGCAGGCGGGGCCGCCGCTGGTTTCCGGGGCTAAGCCGCCGCTTCTCCTTTTTCTGGGGAATCCACTCTGCGGCTCGGCCGCCTCCCGCGTCAACTGCGCTAGCTCACCCCCGAAAACCTGAGCGCTTTCGGTGGCATCGCCCCGATGAGCACCTCAACAGCCTGAAAAGCAATTCTGGTTTTCCCGTTGCTCTGCAGAAATGTTAAGCAGTCTGCAGGCACTGCAATCCTTTTCACAACAGCTGGTCCCTACACTGCGCTGGGTGATGAGCAAAAGTCTCCTTTAAGGGCAGATGCTTGGGAGTACCATCACAATGGATTCACCTTGTGCAACTGTTTCAGTGGAAGGCTGAGGCCGCAGTCTATTCTGGAAGGCGATTCCCCACTAGCCAAATTTCATTGGCATGACCTTCAGAAGTTCTCTTCATATCAGTGTTCCTCATGCATTCCCCCTGTTTAAAACAAAAATATTATTATTTTTAAAATCGATAGATTTTCTGTTTAGTTTGGAGTTTGGGAGCATTAAAGTTATGTCTCCCTTAATAATATATCTAGAATATCTTAAAGACACTGCAAGTATGCTAATAATCCTAAGTGTTTACGAAACACATGAAAGTATTTTTTCTGTACTCAGGACGAGAGCAATGTCACATTTGTGTAGCAGCATATGTAGCTGTAAAGCATTAGCAAGGTGTTAATCAGACTTCAAAAAGATCATGTATTTATTTTAAGATTCTGTTAATAAAAAGTAGAAGCAAGGAAAAAAAATCACAATAGATAATTAGAACATGAAGTCTCTCATGGGAAAAGGCAGGATCCAGGGAGGGCATGGCTGTAAGTAGGTTAGTCCCTGTCAGCACAATCACCACCCAGTTGTACCTTCATTTCACAAGTATAGTTTTTAGAATTTAATGAACTGCCATTTCTTTGCCTCATGTTTGTTTATGAATTTCCCAGACTTGGAACCAAGCATCAAAACTTGGTTTAAGTTTTGATGAGTGATGCATAAAAATTGTCTGAATGTATTTAATATAATAAAGTAAGTATCTGCAGTCCTGATTCTATTTTTAAGGAGGCTATTAATTTCCATTAAAATCCCCTTTGTCAGTTTTTTCACAGTCCTCAAGGAACACTCATTTCTATGTAAAATATGCATTGTGGCTTCCTTTTAGCAGACATGATTCATTTACTCTGTTAAATTAGCATTAGGGAGATTTAACTTTTTAATATTTTTTTTTACAGAAAGCATAATTGGTAAGTGACATTGTCTGGAAATCCCCAACACAGACAGGAAATCTGGAAGCCCATACTTGCAATGCAAACTTTACTTAAATGATAATATCAGTCTTTCTTCATGGTGCTTTATTGCCTGGTAAAGGGCTTTCTACTCCATTTGATCACATTCAGTTAGACCGAAATCAATGCTAAAGTTTGATTTTTGGGTATTGGAGACTTTCAGGCCACAACAACAGCATTTTAAAACTTACTAGAATTCGTAGATTTCACCAACTTTGTATTCCTCATCTGAGTGTTTAAAAATCTGAGACTTAGGAACTTTCTGTGACTGTATGAACTTTGGCTAGCTTTAGTGGCAGACTTCCTGCTGTCCAAACCCAAAGTCTGTAGGTCAAGCTTTACTGAGTTTTTTCAGTAAAGTCTTAACTAGACAAAAGGCTTGGCAGTGATCTGTGCACGCTCAGTGTGTCTGTAGAAGATGTACTGGGCAGCATCCCTGTTGATGTGAATTTGTTTTCCATCAAGCCTTGACAGTACACAGAGCAACTACTGCAACTAACAATATTCTGGCCATTCCTGACACACCTCACTTCTGACACCACTTCTCCTAACTTCTACTTATGTACCCCCCCTACAAGAAGGATTTAGTAGCTTCAGATGGTTTCAAGCTCTTGGTCATGGCTTGATTTTGTGAGTGAACCTATAAAGGAAGAATGAAAGAGAATGCTACCAAAAATTAGAAGTACGGGGTAACTCTAATACCAGTAACATCTCTCTACAGTGAAATGCATTTCTTGCATTATGTCCCAAAGGAAAATCACCATTTAGAATATTCAAAGTAGTTGAAACAATAACCAGAAAAACTTATCTTTTCAACTTTCTCAGCTAACGGGAAAAGAAAAAAATAAGTGAGATCCTCCTCAAGCACATAATCATACCTTTTCCTACATTCAAATATCTGCTTGATTTAGAAGTCTGATTTGACACATTTGAAATGTTATTGATAAAGAAGCTTGTAACAAACATCTGTGTTAACCCACTACAATTCCCCTGAGGAACTGCAAGGAGAAGGAAGGACTGATAGCATTGATTGCTAATGGGAAGCAGCAGAATTCTGAAGAAAATTATCCTCTGGTATATCCAAAGCTAATTACCAAGAATATGCTGAATTTCATGCTGAGCATGAGAAGGACTTAAAGTACCATACAATTAAGGCAACAAGGAATAAGGAATATGGGGATGCTGAAGACTTAGAAAAGCTGGAAGAGGGTTTGGAGGACTTTGCCAATGACAGCGGTGACCAGGACAGCAAAGACCACTCCAGCAATCCCAGCACCTCTGTCTAGTTGAAAACAAAACACAAGAATTACACAAAGATGAAACTGAAAAAACAATTCAGAGAAGTAGTGGAACCTTTCCATTATTGAGCAACATGACTGATCTGAGTTAAAAGGTCATGGATTTAGTATGAAACAGGAACATGCTGAAAGGGCCTGATGGAAAGACAATACTGAACTTCTCCTCCACTCTTTTCTTACCTACAGTGATCAAAGAGCTGTACTGCTGTTCTGGCAGACAGAATATTCAAAAAGTACAGAATTGCAGAAGATATTTGATAGCTGTGATGATTCAGAAGAATTTGACCACCCGACGATCTCATTTCGCTTAAAATAAACTTGGTTTTAACATTTTTTCAAAAGTCACAAACAGGATAGGTACTGGAAAAGGAAGCAATTTATTGAGAGTACATGGTACCTTATGGACTGAGGTCACCTTTTATACTGGGGACTTTTAAGTCAGAAGCTGAATTACTTGTTCTGAAAATGTTTTCATTATCATGGGTTTGGTCTAGGGATGATGTAATGTTAATGGACAGAGGAGCTGCCAACAAACACGAACTGTATTTACAGACTTGGCAATGACACACAGTATCCTGAATGTGTGGCCCCAACCTCAAATGCTGTAAGACATTGCTCAAGTAACAGCACAGATAAGAAGGCAGAGTTTTTCTGACAGAGAAACTGTAATGAAGAGCTGCAGGTAAAGTTTCCTGGCATTGCATTCATTTGGCAGTCCTTCTGATAAAATCCAATTAAATGCTTGTATTGAATTGTTCTCTCCTCATTTTTCTTGTGCAGTGCCAATAGCCTTTGATCCAAACCTCCCCTAGCAAGACCCACTTTCTCCAGGGAATATGTGCATGTGGGAGGAATTGGGTTACTTCTCTCCAGTTCACAAATGGAAACACCTCTGACTCAGTCTCATGGTAAATTAAAGCAGTGCCTTCTCTACCATAAACAACTCTAATTTACATAAGCAGGCTATCCTCCCCAGGAGACTTACCAGTTCAGAAATGACACACTACCATTCTGCTCCACCTTAATCCAGAAAAAAAGCTTTTATAAAAATTTGTACTGCTGAACTTTTACTTCAGAAGAGAAGTCCCTTGGGATAGGGGTGTAATCTGATTGAGATGATTAAGGCTTCTAAAGAGGCAGGATCATCAAAAGAGAAATAACATCCCTTATATTTATTTTAAAAACTAAACAATGACTTGAAAGTAGAACTAGCCAGGGTGAAGTGTAGGCAATGTCAAGTGTAGAGTAGTTTGTATACTTATAAAAATAGTCTGCAACACTCCTGGTCACTGAGTAGATCTGTGAAATTTGGAAGAAAAAATGTTCTCTTTGTAGATGGGGAAAACATCTGGAGCATAAAGATGCCATTTCTCTGAAAGGTCCTGCATTACTGGAGCCCATTACAGAATTAAACTCTAAATCTTAACCACTTGATTAACCTCCTATTTGTAAGAAAAGAATACAGTTATCTTCCAATGTGCCACCTCAAGATAAACAATATAAAGAATAGTTTTTTCTCTCCCTTTTTTAAAGCTGGGTATGTTACAATCCTAGTGTCTTGCCCTGACTGCTGGATATATGGCTTTTATAGTATTGCTTTCACACTCATGTGTGGATGCAAATTTGACCTCTTAAGGTGCTGTAATTTTTTGACAATATGTAATAGAAGTATGAATTGGTCTTTATCTCATAACTACAACATTTTCATACAACCACAAAGAAAAATCAACATTTAAGAATTGCAGCTTATGACTACAGACCACACAAGAAACAGATGGACAGCAGTTCCTCATCAGAAACTCAGGGGAAGAAAAGGCTGTGTGTGACTGGGCAGGGAGGAAGAGAGAGAGGAAATAAGTCATAATAAAAATATTATCAAAAGCTTGATTAAATCGATACTATAGCTAACAAATCTAAACCAAAAATATACAAGTTCTAAACAGTCATCATGACCACAGAAAAAGGTTTCCTAACTGTTATACTCATAGAGACAAACATTTTCTAAAAAGGAAACTATCTTCCTGAGTTCCTTCCAGTTTGGACTCTTCAGAAATAGTTAGGGAGGAGTAGTCTCTCAGGAATTCTCACAACAAAAAGGAAATAACACTCCTACAAAAGAAAATCTAGCAAAGATTAAGTGCAAGTTCTCTCCAATATCCCTCAGAGGAAAGAAAAGTCTAACAAAAAAAAAAAAAAAAAAAGAACAGTCAGAAACAAGCTTTGAGTGATTACAATACCTTTGGGAAAAACTCCAGGGCTGATGTGGTGCTTTTATCACTAATGCACTACAGTCAAGAGATAAGTATGGCATGGCCACACCACACTGAATGTAATGAAACCTTTTATGCAGAATTGCTGCTAATTCTACACATGGGCTCACAGCTACACTTCTAAATATGAGAGCACGTGGTCCTGTCTGTGATAAGCTGAAGTTTGGTTGCTTTCATCATATCTGGGCACAGCTAAGACTCCATTAAATTGACAGCAGTACCAAACATACCAGCGTGGTGCTACAGCTGAAAGGATAAATGCAGTCCTTGAATGTGTGAGCTGGGAAATATAGAATACCCACAGGGAAAATGTTACCTTGCCTCTACAGCATTAGTAGGTTTGCAATGGAACATGGTGGTTGAATGGATGGAAGCATGTATGCTTAAGGCTTTACATTTTGGAAGTAGCATTTAAAAATTTGTGAAGACAGAGAAGAGTACCCAAGAATTTCAGAGACATAGAAAACCCCCACTTTAGTGAGAGACTCAGAACAGCACTTTGAAACCAGACAAAGGCTTACTCTGTCTCCATGCTGCACACCAGCTCCCAAGCAAAAAGGTGATACCTAGCCTAGAAACCCTCTAACAGCCACACGGCTTTGGAGAAAATGTGGCTTGTGCTAGTAGCCTGGAGAACTAGTACAGCAAGCCTTAGTCAGCCTGAGAAATGCAGAGCTGACACTTCTTCAGGGCTTGGTATGTTTGCTCTGTGACTTGATGACTGTGCACAAGTGTAGGCACATGAAAATTCTGCATGCTGAAGGCTTTCTTAGGCTGGTGAAGAAACCCTAAGCAAACCAAGTGTAAGTGTAAACAAAGCAAAAGATTTATGCTGCTGAGGGGGAGGAAAAAAGACAGCTAGAGCATATTGTGGTTAATTAAAGTTTAATTGATGGGGAGAGTGAAGGATGGGCTCAAAGAAACCTACAGAATAAAACCCAAAAAGTGCATTCAGCTTAGAAGGATCTTGAGTGAGAAAACTGTCAGAGTATAAATATCCAAAGACAAAGAAGTATCCCATGAAGAAATACACATTTGTATCCTGCCATACACTTCTGTCAATACCCGACTGTGGTTCATGTGGGAGGCAGGGTGCTGATCTACGTGGACATTTCATGTGACATGGGAAGATCCTTATTCTGATTTGATGAAAGGGATCTTGAGTATGTGCCTTGCTGGAAGGCACTTGGGAAGCAAGAGTAAATAAAATTTGACAAGAGCAGACTAGTTGATCTAGAAATTCTTTCTGACCCTAAATTCTGAAAATTGCCACACACCAGGAGCACTGACTTGAAGCAAAGCATCAACTTGTCATGATTAAAAGCCTCATTTAAGCATTAGTGTGTAATGTACTGTAATGTGGTAATGTTGACTGCAGAAATGCTTTTCAGTATAAAACTGTATTGCCAAAAAATTGCAAACATATTCAAAGTCTCTACAAACACTTTGGCAATGTTGGTGCTAACAAAGAAGGAGGAGAATATCCACTGAGAAGCCAAGTCAAGCAAACCAGCAAATCAGTTTAGAGAGATTTTTGAAAATCGAAGTAGATTTTTTTCATTTTGGTATTGCATTCCAGAACAGCACTTGATCTCCACAAATGTACGACACGCTGCCAACACACCTGCCCTGTACTGCGTGTAATACAGGAGATGGAGTTACAATTTTGGAGGATATTAAATTCCCTCACTAAGATAAAACTGGATTTTGCTTTTATATCATTATGGAAAGGACATACAGAATGAAGAGCCCAAAGCACCAGAAATTTGCCAAACTATGTCACCATTGTGCTTGAGAAAGAATGAATGTGAGAGGTAACAACAGACTTCAAAGGGAAGGAAACAGTCCCATTTTTCTGAGACTTATACCTAGGAAAAGAAAGTAAAAGAAAAACTTCTAGAGAAGGCAATAATGAAAATACTTTTTTTGTCAGACAAACTCTAGATCTGGTACTTAACAGAAAAAAAAATGCCCCACTTTTAGAAACTGAACAGTTTCACTGGTTTATTGACAAATTAAGTAAGTGATGCTAAGAAAGGCAGAGGTCCTTTAGATACATGATGAATGGCACCCTTCGCATTTCTGGAGCTCATATATGGTTTCTTTGCCCAGATACTTCCTCAAACTTAAGGTTTACAGTTAAAAACTAAGGTTTAGCTGCAACTAAAAATTATATTACAGGCAGTTTGATCTCAAGAAAAATTCCAGGTTCCTGCAGACATTGTCTCTACACAGACCTTGGGCTGGATTCAATACGGAGAGGCCTGCCACAGTGCTAAACACAGCAAAGGCTGACTCTGAGGGCAGGTTAATCTGGCAGCTGGCAATGGAGCAAAGATGTAAGACCTAAGACAGCCAGATCAGATAGCAGAGCAAAGCCTCCGGCATGACAGCCCTAATCTGAAAGAAGGAATCAGCTTGCACAGTCTTCTCTCTGCCAGGGCAGAAATGCTGCTGGTATACTTTGCTGTTGGTCCTATAACTGTGACCTACTAGGTTACTCACAGGAGTTTGACTTCTTTTATTTCATGAAAATCAGGCCAAGGTGGATAGACATAGGGCCATAGTCCCACACAGAATTTATCTGTGGGTGGGATGCACCTCCCAGCTCTCCTGCAAGAGAGACTGATGCTGTGTCTCAGCTGCACAGCAATGCTGTAACCAGCTCCTGGAATGGAATCTGGAACATACACACAGGTTCTGCACACATATGCATGGGTGGGTGCCAACTGATCTGGATCCTCAAAAATAAGTGCATGAGAGCTACCAAGGGCTAGCCAGTAAAGACCATGGTGATGAAGTCCTTAGCTTGTGCCATGACAGGACTTCAGTCCTTTCTTTGGGAGCCTCAGCCCAGAATTCTCTGCAAAATATACCTGAATTACTTTAAAAGACAGCAATACTGACTTTTGCTGCTACTCTGCCTTTCTGTACAACAATTAGAGCTCTGACCAAGCCCCATGGGAAACTTGTCACTACCCCTTCCTTTGCCCGAATATCAACCAAGTGCCCAAACCATCAAGTCTATGAAGGTCACTTCATAGACTTTAGTCACTTCAGTCCTTGAGACTAAAGCAGTTACTACTTTTCAGAGAGACAATAAAAAATGTTTTTGAGGGTGAGGAAGAAGAATCCTGGGTTCTGCTCCCTGCCAAAACCAACGTTTCTGTACTTCTTCCCATTGCCTCTGGAGGATCGGGGCTCAGCTATATTGCCTGGAGATCTAAGCCACTCTGTCTTGTGCTGGGATTGCAAACCACTTGTGCTGATCTCAAAGCAGAAATGCATGCTGCAGCCATAGGTACTTCTGCAGCAAGCCTTTACTATCAGGAGTACCTGAAGGCTGTCAGCCCGGATTTCACCAAACAATGGGAATGCTTTTAGCAGCAATGATGCAACTGGAGGGCTTAACAAAGTATTAAGTGACTTTATGTAATCACTGGAATTATAAAGGGAAAGAAGAGAAAATTGAGTGTAATGCATGCTGTTTACATTAGTAGAAGCTAACACTTGCTGACCATTCTGAGAACAAAAACAAAATAGGGTTCTATTAAAATACTCTTATTTACATGGGCTGACACTTTCTGCCTTGAATGCATAGCATTTTTTACTATAATGTGAATTTCATATGCTGAGCCTGAGCGTTCAGGAAAGGTTTTCTGGCACTAATTTCTCTGACTAAGCTCTACTTCTACAACAAGAATTTAGAGCAGGCAATTCAGTATCTCGCACTAAAATGGGTTTTTCCATTGAATGAGGCCAACAGGTATCTAAATTAAAGGGATAGAAAAGATTGCCTGGTTATCTAATCTTATTCCTGCAAGAAAAGGCCAAAGAATTTTACTCCTATAGCAAGCCAATAACTTTTGGATGAATTAGGTCAAAACGTTGTTCTGTTCAGATCATTCACCTCACGTCTATCTGGTTTCTCTGTTCTGGCCAATGGCCTGGATGGAAAAGCAGGTGTCAAACAGATCATCCTGAATACCTTGAAGAAATGTACATGCTGCTTTTCACTTTGGAATTCTCTCTCCCCAAAATGATCCTTGCTCTTTCTGAAGAGACATCCAGACTGGCAACACAACCTTGAAGGGTGATTATGATCACAGAACTGTCCGATCTGCTTTAGGACTTTTTGACACAGAGTAGAAGTAAATACTGTAGTATGTCTGACTAATCCATGACTCAAACTTGTCATTTTCAAGTGCTACAGAATAAAGGGTTGCTAATGCATGTAGTGAAATATGCAGCACGTTCAACAGTCACAGTGCTATCCTTGCATTTATTAGTTTGCAATCTGCACAGAGGTGTACAGTCAGGGCCCAGAATAAGAAGCAAGACTTTTACATCAGAATGCTGAACACAGAGAGATGTTTGGTTTTATGGTTATGATTTGGGAGCCATGAGAAGAAGCTTAGATTCAGGGATCCTGGCTTGTGGTTCTGACCATTTAGAGATTTTGATGTTTCAGTCAGAAGTCTAAACTTTGATTGCTTCTAGAAAGACTTTAGATACACATCAGCAACATCTCAAACCAGATACTGAGGTTTTTCAGCCACTGTCACGTGAAAAGCTGCCTGATTTTGGGGGTACAAGCCTTGGCAGAAATATTGTCCAGGTATTGGACTAACAGATTCTTCCAACTCTCTTGCCTGTCTCAAAGGTCATTCACAGAGAATGACTGGTACAGACCTCATCCTGAACAAAAAGAAGCAGCACCAGTGAATTTTATCACATGAACGCACATGAACAGTCTTTGCCCTCGTTTTCCTAAGATCAAAATTAAATACTTCTTGGGACACAAACTCCAAAGCTCACACAATACACTCAAATGACATTTACTTTTGCTGTTTCTGCATGTATTGTGGAAACCAAACTTCAAAACTCAATTATCAATTGCTATTGAAGAAGTGTGTTTGTGTACTGCTCACTTCCATGGCTTTGAAGAGAATGAGGCTTGTGATAGTAGCCTGCAACTAGAAACTGCCACCTGAGCTTCACAGAGAATTTTGATCAAACAGAGTCTGACATGACCTTAAACCCCAACCCCACTGCAGTCAAGGAAAATTCCAATTAACTTCACAAGCATCTGGATTTCTTACACTGTTGTACCGGCTTTCCATGGCAAGGTTTTTGCAGCCGTGGCAGCAGCGGCTTCTGTGAGGGGCTGCCAAAAGCTTCCCCACGTCTGACAGAGCCAGGGCCAGCCAGCTCCAGGACAGACCCTCCAGGGGCCAAGGCAGAGCCCACCAGTGATGGTGGTGGTGCCTCTGGGATGATGATAGAGTTAAGAAGAGGAAAAAGCTACTGCGCAGGAGCAAAGTGCAGCCAGAGAAGACAGGAGTGAGAATATGTGAAAGAAACAGATCTGCAGGCTCCAAGGTCAGTGCAGGAGAGGGAGGAGGTGCTCCATGCACTGAAGCTGAGAGTCCCCTACAGCCCATGGTGAGGCAGCTCTGCCCCTACAGCCCATGGAGGTTAATGGTGGAGCAGAGATCCACCTGCAGCCTGTGAGGATCCCACACTGAAACAGGTGGACACTGTGGATACCATAACCCTGTGGGAAGCTCACTCTGGAACAGATCTGCTGGCAGAACTTGTGACCCCACAGAGAGCCCTGGCTGGGGCAGTCTGTTCCTGAAGGACTGTACCCTAAGGGAGGGACTCATGCTGAAGCAGTTTGTGAAGAGCAGCAGCCCATAGGAAGGACTTTTGTGGAGAACCTTCTCCCATGGTTCATCCCATCCCTCTGCCTTGCTGGAACAGGGGAAGATTGTGAGGAAGAAGAAGCAACAAAGACAACATGATGAACTGACCACAATGCCCAGTCTCTCCCCCCCTGTACCTCTAGGGGAGGGGGAAAGGTAAAGAATTCAAGTGTATAGTTAAGCCTGGGAAAAAGAGAAGTATGGTGGGAAGATGTTTTTAAGATTTGGGTTTATTTCTCATTATCCTACTCTGATTTCCCTAAGTTGACTCTGTTTTGCTTGTAACAGTAACTGGAGAGTGATAACTCACTGTGCTTATCTTGACCCATGAGACTTACACTTTATTTTCTCTCCCCTGTCCAGCTCAGGAGTAACAGAGCAGCTTTAGTAGGCACGTGGCATCCAGCCAGGGTTAATCCACCACAACTGTACAGACAAATGTAAACGGTAGCTTTTTTTTGAACTAAAGCAATGCAGGGAGTTGCAGTAAAAAGAAAAGATTAAAGAAAGCTACAGGATAAGAGAAAAACTCTCCCAAGAATGGATTTGTTTTTGACTGACAGAATCAGAACATTTGTTTCACTTGCCACTCCCACAGCAAAGGGCTGGCTTTTAGTTCTTTCTGTCTAACACCTCAAATATGGGTTGCAGAAATAAGAGTTCATTTCCAGAGCTTAGGCCCTGTTTTTTCAATCTACTTACAAGAAAGGGGGAAAGAGAAAAAACCAGAACTGCTTCCAAGAAGAAAAAAACAAAACTATTGTATAACTCTGACAGGTCGATAGTTTGAAATGATTCAGAAGTCCAGGAGCCTGCCAGCAGTTAGAGATCCAAAGCTGAGATGCAAAACTTACCTAGCTCCTTAAGTACTCCTGGAGGAGTCAGTGTCCAGAAAAACAACTAAGAGCTTGTGATAATCTATGAATGCATAAATGTAAAATAACTTCAATTAATGCAAATCATGTTGTGACAGACTACATAACAGCATGGAAGCTGCTTGACCAACATATGTTGATTTGTATAGGAAGATTGTGGTTTCTGGTGTGTGTCCAAGTGAGTTAAAAAAGGCTGTCAATCTGTCTGTTTCACCCAGAGACACAGCAATGGCAGCCTGTGAAACATCCCACCTGAAAAGCATTTATGTGACACATCTTTCTTCTCCCCCTGACACACGGTACAAAATCTGTAGAACCACTGGATTTTTTCTCATGCTTGTTTTGCATTAAATAAACTGACTTAACCAATCATGAGTCCTGCCATCCTCACTGATGAGGTATAAAAAAGAAACTGGGAAGTACCAAATGTGCAGTGCAGAATAAAAACACCCAGCCAGCTCTTTTTTGCAATAACACTCAATCACCCATATACAATACTGACCTAGTCTTGTAATCCTTCTGAAGCCAAAACTACCAGTTAGCATCCAAGGAGCACTTTAGGATGAAGAAAAGGGTGCAGCACTGCCAATCAACTGGTCCTGATCCTGCAGAGAGTTACACACAGATTTAAGCACTCTGTTCACAGGGCTAACTCCACTGGTAATGCCAACATCTGCAGTGTAAACTGAGTGCTTGCTTAATTAACTGCAGGAGAAGGCAAAAGCTCTGTAGATTCCCTGTGTTGTCACATGGTGAAGAGTTCTGGCACAGGGAACTGGGCAGGAATGTATGGCCCAGGCTAGGGAAAGAGCAGGGTCCCCTCCTGCTCAATGAGAGCTCAGTCACACATCAGGTTAAACTGGTTGTCAAACCCTGAACTGCTATAAAGTAATTCTTCTCCAATGAAAGGAACTAATCATGCCTGCTCCCTGACAAAACAACACTGAGACCAAACATCAAGCAGAAACAATAGATGATGACAATTTCACTGAAAAATAAAACACCAAGAGTAAAAATGTCATGTTCTGAGAAGGCTAATGAGAAAAAATACAATGAAAATGAGCTCATTTTTAAATGGGTATTTTCAAGGATGTGAAGTGGCATAAAATGACTTCTCTGCTTCTGTTCAGAGGCAAGAAACAGACTCCTAACTGCAATGCTGTATAGTGTCAGTAGGGATAAACAGAAAAATACCTGCAAAATCCACAAAGGACCCCACCAAGAAAAAAAAGTATTAAAAAAAAAAGTTTAATTCTACCTTAAAAGAAATTGCAGGATTTCCTTTCATGTTTTATTATACCCTTCTCTAGCAGTCAGCTGCCCCTAATATCCTCTTGCAACAGGATACTACAGGATGCTGAAACCCCTGGTAAGCAGGATCTGGATGCAGCCATCTCACCACATCGTTGTCTCTATGGTAACCCAGGCCAGCCCTAAATACTATAATCCTGCTTTACTATAGTAATGCCAGTTAATGACTTTAATTGAATGTTCCTGCCAAATAATGGTGCTCTAATATTTATTGACATTTCAAGTCTGTCCATCTCTTTGGACTATTTGTAATATTGAAAAGCGATGCAAACACAGCTTTTGTAAAAGAAAGGAAGCTACTACAGATTTCAGCCTTTTGATATTATCAAGGTGCAGTCCTGCAAACTCCAGCTTCAAAGTGGCACCACTGACTTCAGTGGCTCCACTGCCAGGAGCGAGTCCTGCAGAGCACAGAGCAGCTGGGGCAGGCACAGGACCAGTCCTTGGCTCTTGGCAGGTTCTCACCAGACAGTGGCATTAGCAGTGGACGACCAGAGCATCCCACTGGCATGCTCTGGATGTCCCAATTAAAGAGTGAATAAATGCTGTGTGATGGGTCCCAGGAGGAGGAGAATGCAGAACAAGTAGGATGGGCCAAGCAGTTAAACAAGAGAGGAAATATTGCTTTGTCAATACAACTGACGATTTAATTATTATTTTCCATGAATATTCCACTTAATTCCTTTTTGGGAGACAGATGGTTAAGTCCCTGGAAAACAGAGAAGCCCTTTTGCTCCTCAGATCATACAGAAAGATTGTTCTATTTTATTGCTATTCTATTTTTTTATTGCCCTACTTTTTTTCCTTAGTTTTTTGCTCCAGTTTTCTATTGTTTGGTTTAATTGCTGTGGAAAAGCTTTACAAAATATTATTATTTCTAGAGGGTTTTATTTATTTCTGATGGGTGAAAAAAGTTGGCTATAGGATTTAATACTATCATTTTCTGTGCTGTGTGTAAGTTTGGGTTCAGAAGTCTGCTTTTTATTGCTTTAAATCACCATACATAGAAATCTACCTACTGAAATTCAGTACAAGTTTTTTCTGAAGCATCTTCCACCCTGCCAAATCCTGCACGCGTATGCTCACCCAGGGCTTGCGCCTGCTTTTAGCAGGATGGAGCAGCACGCCATGAAGAATTTATAGCGGGAAGCAATCTCCTGCTGTTACACATCCCTAAACGTTAGTGTAGAGAGTCATTTCCATTTTTAATAGGTCAGCAGGATAAAAATATAAAATAAAATAAAATAAAATAAAATAAAATAAAATAAAATAAAATAAAATAAAATAAAATAAAATAAAATACGCAGGCATCAGGGCTGGCTCCTCTGCGACATATGGAGAAGGGATGTGGGGATATGCCCGGCCTCCCCGCTGCCCAGAGGAGGTGGATTAAGGGGGCCAGAGGAAAGAGAAAAGGAACACGATTAAACCTGACAGTGCTCCGGCAACCCGTCTCACTCACACGCGGCTACCGCGGCTCCACGTCGCGGTGCTTACCGCAGATATCGGCAGACACCGGCACCAGCCCTCCCCGCTCCCGTCGCGCTGCCTCCCCGCTCACCTTTCGGCCGACGAGCCCCGCGCCGCTCCGGGGCAGCTCCCGCAGCGCAGCGGCCGCGCCGCCCGGCCCAGGCGGCGGAGCGGGAGGCGGCGGCGAGCGGCGCCGCGGTGCCAGGCGAGGCAAATGGCTGAAGCGCAGGGGCCGGGCTGGCGGAGGGGCCGGGCGGGCGCGGGGCCGCGCTCGGCCCCTTTGTTCGCCTGGCAGGCGGAGGGAGGAGCGGGCACGGACCTGTTGCTGCTGGCGGCGGCTGCCGGCGAGGGGCACCGGCCGAGCCGGGAGCTGCCCGCGCTGCCCCGCGGGGCTGAGGCGGGGCGGGCGGCGGAGCGGCCCCACCTGCCCGCACTGAGGGGAAACTCCCCCCGTGTGGCGCCGGGCGGGGAGCGCCGGGTCCTCCCTCCCTCCCTCAGCTCCGGGCGGGGCCGGGGAGCCGTGCCGGGGGTAAGCGGGGCGGCGGCGCCGCTCCCCTGCGTGAGGCAGGGCCGGGGGCTTTGCCGCAGGAGCCGCAGCGCCCCGGCTGGAGCCCCGCGGGCCCCGGCACCGCCCGCCCGCTGCCCGCGCCGAGCCTCCGGGGTGTTCAGGTGGCTGCCGGCGCAGGTCCCATTCTCTCCTGCGCTTCAAAGCTGAGACCCTCGTCAGGATTCCCTGAATTAGACCCGCTTTTCAGTTTCTTAAAAGCCATTTCACATTGTGTTATTTGTACTCTGGGTCTGCTCCCGACACTGGCAGTGGTACCTAACCCAGCTCAAGTCCCAGGGCAGGCTGCAGTTTGATTTCTGCCAAGACGGCAGACGTGCGGCCCTAATCCCTGACCCATTTCTGTGGTGGGATATATCGTATTGTCTTTGTAGCATATAGTTTAACTATGACACTGCTGTCTCAAAACACTATTCATCCGCAGGTTTGCTCTTTTTCCCTCTCCACGGTCTCCAGGGACCTGTCAGACTGGTTCCCCTGCAGTGCCCAGTGAGTGGCTCCTGGCCTTGGGAGATACTCCTGAGCAGACTTGAAAAGCTGCTACCATCTCCTGTCTCAAATTAACCTGACAATTAATTGCTTCTGTGCTGGCAGTGTGGCCATTGCAGCTGTATGTTCTTCCATCATCATGGCTGTGATGGCTAAGTGTGGTTGGGTGTCTTCTCCTTCATTTTGTCCCATTGCTTCTCCTTCTTGACATCAGTTGTGCTAAAAACTCTTATGTGTTGACTTAGCACTTAATAAACTAAAGTACTTGCATGCAGTGCTGGATAACTGTAACCACTTGAAACCCTTGGCTTCACTCACATTGTGCTGTGACTTCAGAGCAGCTCTTAACCAGCAGGCTGGTGTTCAAGCAGAGGTCGTGTCTCATCTCGACTGAGAGAGGCAGCGCTCTTCTGGGAGCTATAAAATGGATAAGCAACAATCACAAAGTGTTAGCAGGGTCTTAGAAGAGACAGTAACCACAACATGTGGCTTTAGCATAACTGTGAATTTGTCACCCTGATTTGGTTCTATTACAAGGTTAGAATGTAAGCTT